>NW_018407895.1:689291-763139 GCF_002113885.1 Mizuhopecten yessoensis | reverse complement strand
GGGGGGGGGGAATCAATTATGATCTCTGTAACAGTTTCAAATGACTCCGGTCTCTGTACTGAATGACCTTTTGTATGTGTTATTAATCGAATGATCTAAGATACTGTACCGAATGACCTACAGCAAGTGTACTGAGTGACCTATAATAACTACCCAAGGAGCTACTGTACTGTATCACGTGACGTACCGTAACACGAGCGCCCGTCCCAGCTGTCCATGTACCCGGGTATGCTACAGTTGCATCTGTATGACCCCTCTGTGTTTTCACACTCCCCGGGGCACTTGTTCAGACTGTCGTCGTCACACTCATTCACATCTGTAAACATACATGTCACTTCCGTTTGATTACCCAACAGGAAGAATATACGTACAATGTTAGTGCAACAATTCACTCGAACATTATACTGATTTCCGAGATGTGTTTCCCGTTCGCAGTTTTATTCAATCACAAACAAGTATGCATACATCTGTAACCTCCACCTTACCAGTCCAATGCTGATCGTGGAGACTGGTCGTACCGTACTCTACAGTCGTGTGCTTTTAGTTTTAACAGCAGCTTTATCAATAATCCAATATAATTACGATATGTTTACAGTTGCAGACGGAAGTGAAAACAGAATTTTTAAATATGTTTTTATAAAATTTCTCTCCCTGTCGTCGTAATAACACACCAGTACGTATATCATGAATAAACATCGCTGTCTGATTATCGGTCTCACTTAATTAAACTACCTCATGTACAGGGCTCAGCTAATCAATTGGCAATAAGTTCCGTTGTGGCATGATGGGTCATCCCAGGTTAAATGAAAATATGCATAAATCCTATTTTTCCTTGCACACAAACACTATACGAGGAATTTTTTTTATACCGACCTGCCTCTGCTAAAGCTTTGACTGGGTAAGCGTGGTTTTTAATTAAAATAAAAAAAAAATTGTTTAATCGTTCGATGACTTCATTCACTGTGTTGATAAAGTTACTACATAAATGTAGATCTACACCTTCTCTACATTACTTAGGTGGCGCCCCTAGGTTCTGCCTTTTTTGTCTGTCAAGTTGTCTCATGGTGTGCCTTTCCAACTATTTTTGCAATGTGTAAATAGACAAAGGGATTGCATGTTTAGCTTGTTCCGTTAATGCCGATTCGTTTTACAGGTTGATGAGGTTTTGTGCATGTTTCTTTCTGCACCCTTTTGATGTTCTTTGAGACGTGTTCAAAATGTCCTCCCAGTTTCTCCTATATTGCTTGCATACAATTCTTGTACACTATACAGTACCACTCCTGGTTCTTTTTCAGGAACGTCGGGCTTGTCTTTTGGGTACACAATAACCTGTCGGCATGTTGGCAATGGTCTCATGGGGTGCTGTCATGGTGTTTCCTCATTACCGGGGTAAAGACCTCAGAGATCCCTTGCACGTGGTGAGGAGGACTCAGCCCTTGTATTTAGGTTGGTTTATATATCTTTTCTTTTTGTGTATATTTGTATGTTTTGTTTTATCGTTTGTCCCTTTGTTTATTAACCAGTCGGGTTCCCACTACGGTATGATGACCGTTTATGTACTATTAATGTAGGACCGCCTCCTATTGTTTATAGGTTTCCGGTACTTATGAGTTGATGGTTCCGTTTTCTCGTCAGACAATTAGGGGTCCAAGAAAGGCATTGAATTTACAAACATTGAATTAACAAACATTGATCGGCTGCCCTCATTAAAAAATCGGGCTCAATATTTTCTCAATTTCCTTCTTTTTCGTTTCGTTGTTGGTGTCGCCCTGGGCACCCATCGACCCGAAACAGCGTAACAAAATTGTCCCTTTGGTTTAGATGATCCATTAAGCCCTGTGCTGATCCCATTTAAACAGAATTTCACCTACTTTTCGTTTCAAAAGTATGGGACTGCAATACATGCGTGGTGCCAGTGTTATCACTGTCTGCTGTAGGTGTTCGAGGACCAGATTCGGGATTATTGTGGATACGGGACCCCCAATAGAGGTTCCGTACTTGTGTTGATACAGCTGACACGAAGTATGTTGTTATCATTTCAAATGTTAGCAACTCCAGGATGTTTTCCACTGATAGATCATCTGTCTTACTGAATGTTTTGTCAGTCTCTCTGGTGACACTGATGAATCATCTGTCTTACTGAATGTTTTGGCGGATTCTCTGGTGACACTGATGGATCATCTGTCTTACTGAATGTTTTGTTAGTCTCTCTGGTGACACTGATGGATCATCTGTCTTACTGAATGTTTTGTCAGTCTCTCTGGTGACACTGATGGATCATCTGTCTTACTGAATGATTTGTCAGTCTCTCTGGTGACCCTGATGGATCATCTCCCTTACTGAATGATTTGTCAGTCTTTCTGGTGACGCTGATAGATCATCTGTCTTACTGAATGTTTTGGCGGATTCTCTGGTGACACTGATAGATCATCTCTCTTACTGAATGATATGTCAGTCTTTCTGTTGACACTGATGGATCATCTGTCTTACTGAATGTTTTGTCGGTCTTTCTGGTGACACTGATGGATCATCTGTCTTACTGAATGTTTTGTCAGTCTCTCTGGTGACCCTGATGGATCATCTCCCTTACTGAATGATTTGTCAGTCTCTCTGGTGACGCTGATAGATCATCTGTCTTACTGAATGTTTTGTCAGTCTCTCTGTTGACATTGATGGATCATCTGTCTTACTGAATGTTTTGTAAGTCTCTCTGGTGACACTGATGGATCATCTGTCTTACTGAATGTTTTGTCAGTCTCTCTGGTGACACTGATGGATCATCTGTCTTACTGAATGTTTTGGCAGTCTCTCTGGTGACACTGATGGATCATTTCTCTTACTGAATATTTCGGCGGATTCTCTGATGACACTGATAGATCATCTGTCTTACTGAATGTTTTGTCAGTCTCTCTTATGACACTGATGGATCATATCTCTTACTGAATGTTTTGTCAGTCTCTCTGCTGACACTGATGGATCATCTGTCTTACTGAATGTTTTTGCAGTCTCTCTGGTGACACTGATGGATCATCTGTCTTACTGAATGTTTTGTAAGTCTCTCTGGTGACACTGATGGATCATCTGTCTTACTGAATGTTTTTGCAGTCTCTCTGGTGACACTGATGGATCATCTCTCTTACTGAATGTTTTGTCAGTCTCTCTGGTGACACTGATAGATCATCTCTCTTTCTGAATGTTTTGTCAGTCTCTTTGGTGACACTGATAGATCATTTCTCTTACCGAATGTTTTGTCAGTCTCTCTGTTGACACTGATAGATCATCTCTCTTACTGAATGTTTTGTCAGTCTCTCTGTTGACACTGATAGATCATCTCTCTTACTGAATGTTTTGGCGGATTCTCTGTTGACACTGATAGATCATCTCTCTTACTGAATGTTTTGTAAGTCTCTCTGGTGACACTGATGGATCATCTCTCTACTGAATGTTTTGTGAGTCTCTCTGATGACACTGATAGATCATCTCTCTTACTGAATGTTTCGTCAGTCTCTCTGATGACACTGATATATCATCTCTCTTACTGAATGTTTTGTCAGTCTCTCTGGTGACACTGATGGATCATCTCCCTTACTGAATATTTTGTCAGTCTCTCTGATGACACTGATAGATCATCTCTCTTACTGAATGTTTTGTAAGTCTCTCTGGTGACACTGATGGATCATCTCTCTACTGAATGTTTTGTCAGTCTCTCTGATGACACTGATAGATCATCTCTCTTACTGAATGTTTTGTCAGTCTCTCTGATGACACTAATAGATCATCTCTCTTACTGAAGGTTTTGTCAGTCTCTCTTGTGACACTGATAGATCATCTGTCTTACTGAATGTTTTGTCAGTCTCTCTGATGACACTGATGGATCATCTCTCTTATTGAATGTTTTGGCGGATTCTCTTGTGACACTGATGGATCATCTCCCTTACTGAATGTTTTGTCAGTCTCTCTGGTGACACTGATAGGTCATCTCTCTTACTGAATGTTTTGTAAGTCTCTCTGATGACATTGATGGATCATCTCTCTTACTGAATGTTTTGTCAGTCTCTCTGATGACACTGATAGATCATCTCTCTTACTGAATGTTTTGTCAGTCTCTCTGGTGACACTGATAGGTCATCTCTCTTACTGAATGTTTTGTAAGTCTCTCTGATGACATTGATGGATCATCTTTCTTACTGAATGTTTTGTCAGTCTCTCTGATGACACTGATGGATAATCTCTCTTACTGAATGTTTTGTCATTCTCTCTGATGACACTGATGGATCACCTCCCTTACTGAATGTTTTGTCAATCTCTCTGGTGACACTGATGGATCATCTGTCTTACTGAATGTTTTGTTAGTCTCTCTGGTGACACTGATAGATCATCTGTCTTACTGAATGTTTTGACAGTCTCTCTGGTGACACTGATGGATCATCTCCCTTCCTGAACGTTTTGTCAGTCTCTCTGATGACGCTGATGGATCATCTCCCTTACTGAATGTTATGTCAGTCTCTCTGATGACACTGTTGGATCATCTCCCTTACTGAATGTCTTGTCAGTCTCTCTGATGACACTGGTGGATCATCTCCCTTACTGAATGTCTTGTCAGTCTCTCTGATGACACTGACGGATCATCTCCCTTACTGAATGTCTTGTCAGTCTCTCTGATGACACTAATAGATCATCTCTCTTACTGAAGGTTTTGTCAGTCTCTCTTGTGACACTGATAGATCATCTGTCTTACTGAATGTTTTGGCGGATTCTCTGTTGACACTGATAGATCATCTCTCTTGCTGAATGTTGTGACAGTCTCTCTGATGACACTGATGGATAATCTCTCTTACTGAATGTTTTGTCATTCTCTCTGATGACACTGATGGATAATCTCTCTTACTGAATGTTTTGTCAGTCTCGTGACACTGATGGATCATCTGTCTTACTGAATGTTTTGACAGTCTCTCTGGTGACACTGATGAATCATCTGTCTTACTGAATGTTTTGTCATTCTCTCTGATGACACTGATGGATAATCTCTCTTACTGAATGTTTTGTAAGTCTCTCTTATGACATTGATGGATCATCTTTCTTTCTGAATGTTTTGTCATTCTCTCTGATGACACTGATGGATCACCTCCCTTACTGAATGTTTTGTCAATCTCTCTGGTGACACTGATGGATCCTCTCCCTTACTGAATGTTTTGTCTGTCTCTCTGATGACACTGATGGATCACCTCCCTTACTGAATGTTTTGTCAATCTCTCTGGTGACACTGATGGATCCTCTCCCTTACTGAATGTTTTGTCGGTCTTTCTGGTGACACTGATGGATCATCTCCCTTACTGAATGTTTTGTCAGTCTCTCTGATGACACTGATAGATCATCTGTCTTACTGAATGTTTTGTCAGTCTTTCTGGTGACACTGATGGCTCTTTGTACTGGTTTGTCGGTGAACAGGGACACTACATAGATAGAGTTAAAATGACGTCTTTTTCTCAGTCAGAAACCAAATGTTTTAGATTTTTAAACGGTGCAGTGTTAGTCCTACCAATGGTGACAATATGTGTCCAAGGGGTTTTGGTAAATTGTAATAAAAGGAAAATCAGAAAAAAACAAAGTAGCACAAAAAAGAAAAGAGGTTAATTTCAATCGCATGCAAAGGCTAGGTCACACTCAACAACTGGAAGGAATGTCAGCACCCCTACGAGGCCGTCCTGAACACTCAAACGAGTACTTGGGCACGCAATAGACAAGATTGAAGTAGAAAGAAAGAGTTGTTTACAAAACTCCGTCCAAGAATTGTCAACACTCATACATAGGAGAAGAGGTGAGGATGTTCGGAGCACGTCTCAGAGAACATCAAAAGGAGGAGAAACACCATATTTTAAGAATCACTAATTCAATGTAAACGACTGCCTCTCAGTTGTTTAGCACATCGGGATTAACAGATCGCATTAACAATCACAATCACAACGTCCACTTAGATGATTTCCATAGCACACTAACTTTTCACAATAAATCCGGGTCTCCGATTGTTCAGTTTAGTGCGAAAATCTCAAAAGTGCTATTTTATATTTACTGTAAAACATTACATATATGTTTTATTACATTTTCGACAAGAAATTTACTTTACTTACTAAAAATGTAATTTTAGATTTCTATTCATATTTGTGTTCGAAGTTACCTGGTTTAATACTCAGTAAACAGTAACCGTAGTTAATTAGTGATCATAGATCTAAACGTTATTTCTAATAACTAATGTGTAGAATATGTGATCATAGATATTAACGTATCTCTAATAACTAATTTGTAGAATATGTGATCATAGATCTAAACGTTATCTCTAATAACTAATGTGTATAATATGTGATCATAGTAAACGACTAGAATAAGTGATCATAGATCTAAACGTTATCTCTAATAGATCTAAACGTTATTTCTAATAACTAAGGTGTAGAATATGTGATCATAGCTCTAAACGTTATCTCTAATAACTAATGTGTATAATATGTGATCATAGATCTTAACGTAATCTCTGATAACTAATGTGTAGAATATGTGATCATAGATCTAAACGTAATCTCTAATAACTAATGTGTAGAATATGCAATCATAGATCTTAACGTATCTCTAATAACTAATGTGTAGAATATGTGATCATAGATCTTAACGTAATCTCTGATAACTAATGTGTAGAATATGTGATCATAGATATTAACGTATCTCTTATAACTAATGTGTAGAATATGGGATCATAGATCTAGACGTTATCTCTAATAACTAATTTGTAGAATATGTGATCATAGATCTAAACGTTATCTCTAATAACTAATGTGTAGAATATGTGATCATAGATCTAAACGTTATCTCTAATAACTAATGTGTAGAATATGTGATCATAGATCTTAACGTTATCTCTTATAACTAATGTGTAGAATATGTGATCGTAGATCTAAATGTTATTTCTAATAACTAATGTGTAGAATATGTGATCATAGATCTTTACGTAATCTCTAATAACTAATGTGTAGAATATGTGATCATAGATCTAAACGTTATCTCTAATAGCTAATGTGTAGAATTTGTGATCATAGATCTTAACGTTATCTCTAATAACTAATGTGTAGAATATGTGATCATAGATATTAACGTTATCTCTAATAACTAATGTGTAGAATATGTGATCATAGATCTTAACGTTATCTCTAATAACTAATGTGTAGAATATGTGATCATAGATCTTAACGTTATCTCTAATAACTAATGTGTAGAATATGTGATCATAGATCTTAACGTTATCTCTAATAACTAATGTGTAGAATATGTGATCATAGATCTTAACGTTATCTCTAATAACTAATGTGTAGAATATGTGATCATAGATCTTAACGTTATCTCTAATAACTAATGTGTAGAATATGTGATCATAGATCTTAACGTTATCTCTAATAACTAATGTGTAGAATATGTGATCATAGATCTAAACGTTATCTCTAATAACTAATGTGTAGAATATGTGATCATAGATCTAAACGTTATCTCTAATAACTAATGTGTAGAATATGTGATCATAGATCTAAACGTTATCTCTAATAACTAATGTGTAGAATATGTGATCATAGATCTAAACGTTATCTCTAATAACTAATGTGTAGAATATGTGATCATAGATCTAAACGTTATCTCTAATAACTAATGTGTAGAATATGTGATCATAGATCTAAACGTTATCTCTAATAACTAATGTGTAGAATATGTGATCATAGATCTAAACGTTATCTCTAATAACTAATGTGTAGAATATGTGATCATAGATCTAAACGTTATCTCTAATAACTAATGTGTAGAATATGTGATCATAGATCTAAACGTTATCTCTAATAACTAATGTGTAGAATATGTGATCATAGATCTAAACGTTATCTCTAATAACTAATGTGTAGAATATGTGATCATAGATCTAAACGTTATCTCTATTAACTAATGTGTAGAATATGTGATCATAGATCTTAACGTTATCTCTAATAACTAATGTGTAGAATATGTGATCATAAATATTACCGTTATCTCTAATAACTAATGTGTAGAATATGTGATAATAGATATAAACGTTATCTCTAATAACTAATGTGTAAAATATGTGATCATAGATCTAAACGTTATCTCTATTAACTAATGTGTAGAATAAGTGATCATAGATCTAAACGTTATCTCTAATAACTAATGTGTAGAATATGTAAAAACATCAATGTTATTTCTAATAACTAATGTGTAGAATATGTGACCATAGATCTAAACGTTATCTCTTATAACTAATGTGTAGAATATGGGATCATAGATCTAAACGTTATCTCTAATAACTAATGTGTAAAATATGTGATCATAGATCTAAACTTTATCTCTATTAACTAATGTGTAAAATATGTGATCATAGATCTAAACGTTATCTCTAATAACTAATGTGTAGAATATGTGATCATAGCTCTAAAGCAAAATAACCTAATAACTAATGTGTAGAATATGTAAAAACATCAATGAAACGACACTGACATAATACAACAATCGTAGTTGACCATTGATTTAAAACATTTCAAAATGTTATTTTCAACGAAAAGCTATATAACCAAGAATAAAATGATGTAATGACCAAACCACGTGACATGTAGTTATTTCTTTTGTTCATAGAGTTACAGAGTGTGACTTCCTTATAGCCGACTATGGTACTATTTTAGCACAACTTCCTCAAACTCGGTTAAGTAACATGTAACAGATGCATTCGGCCTCCTTCGTTCCTTCGCGACAATATTATCTCATTTCCCGGTGTGTAAGACAAAGCTGTCCAGGGTAAGAAAGGGGTGTAGGAATTTCTTTCTCTTACCCTGTACAGGTGTATCCGCACTTTTACCGGTGTGAAATTAATATAATCCATCCCTGATGTGAGGTATGGATAAGGTTATTCAAACCCAAGGGATAACATATTGAGCTGCAGCAGGAGACCCGAGGCTTTTGCCTAGGGTATTTTGCTCAATATTTTATCCAGAGGGTTTGAATAACCTCATCAGGGATGGTTCTATTTCTTGCTTATTACCTAAAACCCGTAAAAACAGCTGCTTTTCTAGTAAAGTTGTAGCTGCCCGCACATTTCTCATTTGCATATGAAGCCTGGAGGCAATTGTTAATGAAGTCAATGACCCTGTCTGACCTCAAAACGTCATAAAATGACGTCACGAACAATACCGTGACCCCGAAAGGTCATTATAATTCCCCCGCCAGTCTGCGCATGTAATCGATCCAGACCCGTGGGTCGGATAGAATTTTCCAGCACCGCCGGAAATGCAGATATATCGGTCTAGTATGCAATAATTCCTTGTCTCACCCTAGGGTTGAGACGGGGGGACTCCCTTCTTCATAACAATTATATGACGTCACTTCAACAATACAATGACGTCACCTCAACAATCCATCAAAGTCACGTCAACCCTGAATTTAGCCTGGGACGTTAACATTACATTTTGTATATGATCTTACACCCCATTTCACGTGACGTGACGTCACAAGGCTCAACAATGACGTGGCATCACGAATTTGGAAAAAAAATATGCGCAATGCGGAAAGGGCGACGTGATGAAATTAAAACCTTTTACAATATATTTACCGTACACATTAGAAAGATGAGATTAGTGTTCGGGGAAAGACTCTTAAGGAGGCTCCACCCTTTCGCAGTTAGCCAGCAGAATTCAATGAAAGTTTCACACAATGGTTGTGTCACTATGTAGAGATGATTTTATGAAAATCTAAGCATTCCGATAAAAAAAATACCGAAAAAATGATTTTTTTGTCAAATTCAACACTTTCACATTTTTGGCGCGTGTGACATTATTCAAAACTATTACAGCAATAAAATAATGAAAAGAAACATTGCTAATCAACCCTACAGTCTTACACCCAATTGCACGTGACGTCACGTCACAATGGCTCAACAATGACGTGGCGTCACGAATTTGGAAAGAAATCCGATGCCGCAAAAATGCGCAATGCGGAAAAGGCGACGTGATGAAATTAAAACCCTTTACAATATATTTACCGTACACATTAGAAAGATGAGATTAATATTTCTGCACAAACCTTGTTTTCAAATATGGGATATGCTTAATCTGGCTGACATATCCCTTTTCGTCTAAAAAGCTCGGGAGGGGAATTTATATTTTCAAAATGGTAGCAAGTCCAAGCGCATTCATGGTTTGAGAGAAAAATACTCTTTCATGCCTAAGGGTGTAGAATAGGGAAATTCCACCATCGGAATTTCAAATTTGGCAAAGCCCTCGGGTTTTACCAAATTTGAAACCCCTAAAGTGTGCGCCTCGGGATTTCAGGACATCTAGTTTTATTTCTCGGTGCGAAGCCGAGAGAAATAGGCCTGGTCGAGGGGAACAAGAAACTTGCTATATCCCGAGATCTCATACAGATACAAAGTGCGCGGACATTTTTAATAAGTGGTCTTCTAACTTCAATTTCAGAAAACCTATCGAAAGCCATACACTCTCTTTAAATATCATCTACACTGTTGTCTCAAGGTATGGTCGGATAGTAAGCCTGCACCCCCAGGAACTGTCGAGGAAGTTAGTCTGCAGTGGTTTTTAAGTTTTTCATTTATGTCTATGTGGTCCACTGTGCTATATATCACAACAGAACTGAATGTCTCCTAAAATAACGGTCACAATAATTATATCTCACTACTTTTTTTCTAATGTAACACTGAGTTCAACACTATAGGGCCGTTACATTTGAGCTCATAAGACAAGTGTCGCTGGAACAAACGCCTTGCAGCTGCATTGAGGGTCGTTAAAGAAGATTGATTAAGTTTGACGCAAGTTTTTTTTATCCAAAGACATGACGATAATATTGCAGAGGTATCTATAATATCAAAACAGAGTTCAGATGCGGACAATGTCTAAACGAGAGTTAAAGATATCAAAACGGAAGTTATCAGAGCAGCAATAACAAATGTCATAACTGAAGTTATCAATGGCGTAGCGGAGGTTGTCAATATTATAGTGGAAGTTATCAACTAAATGACAGGAAGTTATGTCATATCTAAAGGTTTTTATGTCACAATAGAAGTTATCGATGTGATAACAGAAGATACCGATGCAATAACGGTAGTTATCAATGTTATAACGGAAAGAAGCAATGTTAAAAAAGAAATTCGTAACACGGTTAAATAATGATAACACAAATGACAAATATCAGGGAAATTGTTATTTATTTAATATATAATTTTAAACTTTAACAAGCAATGAAAACCGTGCATTATTTACAAACAATCAATATTGGCATGACTCATATATCAAAACACATTAATATAATGGCAGTTCGTTGGTTATCTTATTCAGACGTCAATGTTTGTGTAGATTGATCCTCTGTGTAGTTCTGTAGGTGTAAGTCTATCTGGGTGTAATGTCCATGTAAGTATATATGTGTGCATGTATTAAGGTAAATATATGATCGTCTAAATCAATAGCTTTATTTGATTGTTAGCATATCAATTCAACAATTGAACTGTGTGCAACTACACAATGTATGCAATATCGTCAAAAAGGCAAAAATAAGGTTGAATTCAAAAACTCTGCAAATAGTGTAAAAATACAAAATATATTGGACATTGACATGCATCTCTGTATAAGGCACGCTGGGAATATTCAAAATATCAGTTATGTACGCTATAGTAGAATGTTTTCTGAAATTCAAATAATTTAATCTTGTGAGGAAGCACGACCATCAACGTATGAATGACACCACAATAAAAACGTCAATCAGACGCTTAACAAACACGGGTAAGACGTCACTATCAAAACATCAAAAAGACGCTGACACAAACACATGTATGATGACACAATCAAAGCATCAACAAGACGCTTAAACATACATCTGTATGAAGGCACAATTAAACGCCCACAATATATTAAGGTAACAAAAGGTGCGTTTGGTATTTCAAGGTGATGCATCAAATTTGCAGCTATTTCGGGAGTTATACACAAAAACGTACTTGCTTCCAGCGAAGGATCTGGACAAATAATTTGTATAACATGATTGAATTGTCTAAGTATTCAATTTATCACCATGGTTCTTTAAAGTGAACTGACTTCCTGACGTTTTGCTATGTCGTCTGTTTTCATTTTTGATTAGACAAAAACATAATTATTGGTACATCTGTAGACATAAACAACAACTGATGATGTAAGCCAACTGTAGACAAATGGAACATGACTACAAATGTATAGATAAAGACATACTGGAATAAATACAGAAACAGATGTCACCGATAATGACCACTCCATATTTACAAAAGCTATTTCACTTATTGTTCCAAACAAATATCAATATAAAACCTTGACAATATTGGCTACCTCAATCCCTGACCGCTTTAGCTGTACTGGAGTAGGAGAGCCATATCACAAGGCACTGTTGACACCTACATCGGGGAGACCACACACACTCAGCACCAATTGTAAATAGGTTATCAGCCTGAAACACGGGCTTCAGATGAATATAAACGTCGAGAAAAAGTTAACGTCAATCTCATATAGAAAAGCGGTCACTTAGCAGTATGTTAAAGTCAAAGCGGTCAGATACCTGAAAAAGCGGCAATGATAAAGATAACTGGGACCGCGAAGTAGGTTTCCATATAACATAAAGTGCTTACCAAAATAATGTGCAATGGTTAAGATTTGATCTAATAAAGTAGAATATAAATCATTACGATATACCAACTATAACGGCAAAATCAACGTGATGTCCAACTAAATATTAGGTTATGGCACTCGTTTGGGAATGAAATGCCTTATGAACGAAATGTGACCTTATTAAAACTGTTCACTAACTGACCAAGGAAAGAAAAGTTTATCTAGAAACAATGTAGGCAAACTTGCCCAGGAACCGTGAAGCCTCGACACTTGCATTTTACCGAGATAATTCGAAAAGGAAACGATCCACCGCTATTAAATATTAGACATAACCCCAACAGTACCAGACTAAGTTCGTTAATACACTGTCTTTGGCTAGATTCCCCTTTTATTTATGTTATCGACACTTTTAAACGCTTGACTTCTGTCTAAGGCTGTTTTGTGATCACAAGGTCTTGACTTAAAGACAACATAGCGGTGTCACCAAATACGACTGTGAGTTCATAATATCATTGTACTATTTTCCCGTTTTGGCACCAATCTAGTCGGAATTCGATAAAAAAACCCCACACACTACAAATGATTAAAATGCGTCCCTTATGCGTCTTAGACTTTAAAATCAAATGAGAACTGCGTGCTATCGTCAGGACATGATAAGGAACATTGCAGGTAAACCTCTAACAACGTTTATAAATGACAGAAAGGGACAAATATATAACATGGAATTGTTCGGTCGCACAAAAAATGTAAACATTGAAACAAGCCACTCATTGATAAATCAACGACGTCACAAAGAATTCAAGCATGCATAACATAACTAAAGTTACAAACTTTAAAACAATGTTGAACACCGTTAAACAGTTTGTTCTCGTCAACAACACACACGATCTTCTTATGTCCTGTGTGTTTTTAGGTGGCGCTCCAGGTCGTTGTGCCAAGCGAAGGTCATGACACATTTGGTGCACGAGAAAGGTTTGACCTCGGCGTGCCTGGTGGTGCGGTGGTACTTGAGGTCGTCCCCCCGGAAGAAGGATTTCGAACACAGTTCACACTTGAAAGGGCGTTCCCCCGTGTGATAGCGCACGTGCCGGTCTCTGTTCGGCTTGGACGTGAAAGTTTTACCGCAGTATTCACACAAAAAGCGTCGATGCATCGTGTTATTATGTTTGTCGTAGGATTCAAAATCGGTCGACACGTCGCTGCAAACGTCACATGTGAATGATTCCTCGTTCTTAAAGAGAGAAACGGGCGTTACAACTCGTTCGAATCCTGGAGAGCGCACACTAAGTTTTATAGGCGCCGGTTGAATGACCAACTTCTTCTCTAGGTCTCCGTTTTGTGGGAAAACAGGACCATTGTCCATCTGTTCGTGTTGTGACGTCGATGAGGAATGAGGCGACGCGATACTGAAGTGATCCGGCGAGTGACGGTGATCACCGGACGCCCCGTCCGAGTCAGAATCGGGCTCCTGTTTGACGACCACGCTGCGGTAGGAGCTGTCCCCGAGTTTGACTCTGACCGTCGTTTTACGACAAGACGGGTTTGTCAATGTCGTCAGTAAAGATGTTTGACCTGTTGCCACCACAGGATTGGTCGGGTAGCCTGATGACGTCACCAAATCAGTGGGATCGGCGTTTGGTGTACAAATGTCCAAGGACGTGCATGCTTCGACTTTTGTGCGTTTATTTGGATTACCGTCGTCCGAGTTGGGTGACGTCTCGTCCATTGACATTTCGTGTGTTCTCGTTATATGTTCCGTCAGCATATCCTCGGTCTCAAAGCCCTGCTGACACTCTGTACACCAGTACTGACTCGAACTATCAGCAGGCAGAGTTTCCTCTCCTTTGATAAACTCCGATGTGTACTCAACATCCTCCTGATCAATACACAAGGCGGTTACTTCCTGTTTCGATATAGTATTCTGTACTTCCGGTGACCGATTGTTGGAGTTGATAGCAGCATTCTCTTCCTTCGCTCCATGCATGAAATAGTTGCTGTGAGTGACCATGTGCTCGCGAAGATTTGAAGGGTATCTGAACTGTTTCAAACAAATCGTACACGTGTGTCGCTTAGCTTGCGCGTGTGTATGCTCGTGTTTTATGAACTGGTCGTAGGTGGAGCAGATTTGACGACAGAAGCAGCAATTGTATAACCTGAAGTTGGTCTCGTAGCGATGCCGCTTCACATGATTGGTGTACTTAAATGGGTCGTTGAAATCAAGGTCACACGCCTTGCACGGGAAGGTCCTGGATGGGTCGTGTGTGAGGAGATGCTTGTTGTACATAAGGGAGTTGGACCCTGTGAAGTGACACACAGAACACTGGAAAACCTTTAGTTCTGGATGTTCCTTCTTGTGGATCTGGAATTTCTGATCGTCGTCAAAGCTCTCACCGCAGGTTGGGCAAACATGGACAAGTTTCCGCAGGTGTTCTTTACGCATGTGTGTTTTAATTGTCTTCCTGTCCATGTATCCCTTCCCACACAGGTTACAGCGGAACGGTTTGCTGTAGTTGTGACGAATAAGATGTCGTTTGATATCGTCCTTTCGAGTGAAGCTTTCGGAGCACAGAGAACATTGGTATGGCTTGTAGCCTGTGTGCAATCGTATGTGACGTTTCATGTTGTTACGGCACGTAAAAGTGTTGTAGCATATTTGGCAAGTGAACACATTATGTACGTTGAGGTTATGATGGACGAACGCCGGTCCGTCGGAAGCAACTTCTCCACATCGTTTACAGCGAATGTTTTTAGCGGGAAGAGACGACACGGATGTTCCCGTGGTATTGACCGCGGTGTTGAGATTAGCCACTTTAGGATTTTCGCCTGTTAACGACCGCGAAGTGGTATTAATCTTAGGATTTCGTCTTGCGTTGGCCACCAGCTTCTGAGCCATGAGACGATGGACAATTGGTTTTCTCATTGGAACCCCGTGCCCAGAAGTTAGAGATTTAGTTGCCGATTGTTGTCTCGGATCAAATTTTTTCTCATCTTCGTCGTAATCGTCGTCCATATCGTCAAGGTCCGAGTCGACGGGAGCACTCCCGAAGTCGTTGCTGGACGACATGCTGGAAGGTTCTTCCTGTGGCGACAGATCATCATCCCCTGACGGCGGAAGACTTGAGTCGGCCACAGAATAACCATCAGGCCACGCCTTCTGAACGGTTTTGGTGAACTTGCCAGAGTTTGGACTACGCAGTCTGTTACTAGGCGCAGCATCGCCGGCTGACAGCTGCTGGGGACGGAAGGTCTCGGAATACCCCTTACGTTGTATGATGTTTGTTACGCGGGGTTGTTTCTCATACCGCTCTATCGATCCATCCTCTTCAGAAAAATTGTCAGCGTTCGGCAGCGCCGACTCGTCTCGAATCTTCTGGAAGTACTCGTGAACTTTGATGACGATCTGCTGGGACTCGTTCTCGAGAGTGATGCTGATGATGCCGTCCACCTCGAGGTTATGATTGAAAGACACCGTCTCTTTACACAGCGTCAGGATAGACTGCTTTAGTAGGCGGGCCACCAGGTCCTTCTCCTTATTGGACATCTCGGTCTGGACCTACAACATAAGGAAACACTTACTGTTAAACCAGATGGCACTAGAACATACAGAAATACTGTTAAACCAGATGGCCCTAGAACATACAGAAATACTGTTAAACCAGATAGCCCTAGAACATACAGAAATACTGTTAAACCAGATGGCCCTAGAACATACAGAAATACTGTTAAACCACAAATGTGTCGGTCAGGATCCAGACTATACAGTAAAACCTGTTTAATCAGATGGTATTTAGGGTGGCCTTAGCACATACAAAAATACTAATTATAACAATGTATTTGAAACCGTTTTCCCGGCATGACTAATTCGTTGATAAATCAATTTCTGTACAAATAGAAAAGATAACTTATGTTACTTTTATGAAAAATAACAGCCCAAATAAAACAAAATCAGCAACAGTGTTCTGAGTGTGAAAATATAACGGGACTAGACCAGGATTCGAATGCTGGACCTCAGATCATTATACTGCCACTACAGCTGAACCACCTGGCGAATGCTGGACCTCAGATCATTCTACTCCCACTACAGCTGAACCACCTGGCGAATGCTAGACCTCAGATCATTATACTACCACTTCAGCTGAACCACCTGGCGAATGCTGGACCACAGATCATTATACTACCACTACAGCATTAACCACCTGGCGAATGCTGGACCTCAGATCACTATACTACCACTACAGCTGAACCACCTGGTGAATGCTGGACCTCAGATCATTATACTGCCACTACAGCTGGACCACCTGGCGAATGCTGGACCTCAGATCATTATACTACCACTACAGCTGAACCACCTGGCGAATGATAATAACCTTGCCTAGTTGCGCTACAGTGATATCGGAAACTGAATTAAGTGGAGATTACTGTACTGCAGGAGGACAGGTATCAAAAACAATACACAAACACGTCTGATCTTATTAGAGTTATCCTTCTTTGTTCTACTAATGAAACCGATTCTACGACACCTCGTCCAGACACGGAAAGTATTTTGAATTGTTTGTTCGGGTTATCGGGTGTTTTTGCTATTTACAAGTCTTCCATAGAAAGGAATGGGAATAAGGAAATGTTACACACCAGGGAAGGCTTTTTATATCTGTAAGTGGGCGCAAACGGCACTGGAATTTCGAGGATGACTGCATGTCTACTATAGATTTTTCTCCGACATCTATATCGAGGACACTAGAGCATAAACCAAATGAAATAGTTTTTATCAATAAATCGTAATTGCACACCTAGTGATCGTGTGTACAAATGTGAGTATAGCAGTGCTTGCTTATGATATATCAGTTTATAATATGTCTGTTAAACAGTCTTTATGATTATTATCGCTTCGATAGAACTCGCCTCGTATGACCAGGTAAATGTGTTCCCGGATCTCAAGTGTTGACCTGTAATTTCACCATGTATTACAGCACTATAGCCCGTACCTTATCCCTACAGGGAAGTAGGCAAGGGAATACCGTTTACTTGTACATATTATGTGTGTTTGCTCAGTCAAACAAAAATGTTCCCCTGTTAGTATAGTCACCACGCATTTTGAGAATTCAGCTATTGACTAAACCCAGCTGTAACGTTATCACATCACGTGGTTAAATCAGCTGTAACTTTGCCATGTGATATATCCACCCTTAATTTAACCACATCGCACGGTCAGCTGTGACGTTACCATGTGATACACCCATCCTTAATTTAACCACATCGCACGGTCAGCTGTGACGTTACCATGTGATATATCCACCCTTAACATCACTTGGTGGTTTGGTTGAATTTGGTTAAATAAGATTTGGTGACATGTCTCGATGTCTTTAATGTATGGGTGTTTGCTTGAGGCGACATGTTGGTGTATATGCTCCTCGATATCCCTCATTTTCCTACATCACTGAAAAACTCTGCCAAAGGCACTCAGCACAGTATTTAATTCGGTCACATTATATTGACTACGAGTAAACCATGCTAAACGTCTAGCAGGGGGAAACAGCTACCCTTTAAGGACGTTGGCATGTCCCGGCCTGTTGACAGAGCAAAACTGCCTTCCTCACATGGTTCTACAATATAGCCGAATGTGAGGGATGACAAGAAATAGAAGGATTAAACATAGAAATATGTTAAAAAAACGGTCTAAACTGCTGCAGTTGAGTGCGTTATACACATTATTGTTCCCATCTTGCCACTGTACACTTCGCCTATGCCAATAGGCACATTGCCATCGGGGAAGTCCCTGTTCCAAGATATAAAAGGAATGGGTGGACTGCTCTTTGTCTGTTCTCTCGCTATTGACCTTCCTGGTACATGTATGGGTCTTCTTATCCAGCATAGCTTTCAGGTTCATCGAAACGCTAAACTCCCGACCATAGCAAAATGGCAATCCATGTGGTACACCCAGATGTTTCTTTACAAAATCGACTGGTACACTCAGATTTAACTTTACCACATCACGTGGTAAACCAAGCTTTAATTTTTACTACATCGCGTGGTACATTCAGCAGATTTCACGGTACAAAAAGTTAACTTTACTTGATTGTACAACCATCTTTTGCCACATCGCGTGGTATACCCGGCTGTAACTTGTACGACATGATATCATGTACTACCTACTGTCGCGTATCGGCTTCACTTGGCCCCTTGTAACTTTCCGACATCACGAGATAAATCTACTCTAGCCTTCAGACAGCACGTGGTATATCTACTTTAACAATATAATATCACGTGGTACACCTTCTTTAACTTCATCACTTGGTACTGTATTGTTATCATTGACTTCATCAGCGTGGACGTGGTAACACTATGACTGTACAGTGTAAATGTTGTCAGTGGCGTACCATTGCTTACAGAGGGTCGAGCGTCCGAGCTCCCACAGCTACAGGTCTACTAGACCCTAGTACAATCTCTCGTGTTCTGAGAACTCCGTTTAGTTTTAGTTTAGTAACACCCGACTTTTTATATGAATAAGATTAGATTTTGTACTTCACTAAGTATATGTAGTTTTTGATTTACATAAACCTTCGAGATTTGTCAATATGTATAGACGTAACATAACAACATTATTTTATCAGACTAAAATTTTCAAGATCCGCCCCCCCTCCTTTTTATGATTGACGGACAGTCCATATTGATCATTAAAATAGAAATAGAAAAAAAAAAATATCTGATTTAAATAAAATCTTGAACATTTTAGTGTATGCTTGTGCATACACCCATACATGTGTGCTACGCCACTGGTTGTTTCAATACGGATTTTGTTATATCCATTTGTAACACCACCAAATAGTGACAAATGAAATAATAAATGAATAAATAAATAAAACAAAAATCAAGATCACTTCTTAAAACTTAAAACGTGACATATATATATATATATATATATATATATCGATGACGTAATCGTACCAAGTGATTGCCTACATGTATGTCTGCTTTACGGGAAACTTGAAAAACTCTTTTTCCGTTTTCCTCGTTTTAAACCATTCAGGCTTGCCACGCCTGGATTGAAAGTGTGCATTATATAATGAGGAAATTGGGGATGAGTCTAACTATTTATTCAAATGTAAATATGATTTGATATGCAATATTCGAAAAATATACATATACAGAATATACATGTACCAGATAACTATTGTAAAATTCCAAGCTTGACTAAAATGCCAGGTCTTTTCTCATTCTTTTTTATTATATCAACTTCATACTGTATCATATTATGTTCCGCCATGTTTAAAATGTACCAACTGTATGACCTCTTGTTTTGCACTAGTGCGACTGATTGAACAAATACAATCTTGAAACCTTGGTATGACACACAGAGTGACACACCACCGTGAAACACAACTACCAGTACCGAATGTACAATAACGCCACGCCTCCCCACGACATGCTGTACCGAATGTACAATAACGTCACGCCTCCCCACGGCATGCTGCACGGAATGTACAATAACGCCACGCCTACCAACGACATGCTGTACGGAATGTACAATAACGTCACGCCTCCCGACGACATGCTGTATGGAATGTACAATAACGTCACGCCTCCCGACGACATGCTGTATGGAATGTACAATAACGCCACGCCTCCTCACGACATGCTGTACCGAATTAAGCAATAAACTGCATAGATTAGGGCGCACCATTCAGTTTGTCTGTGACACATGTGGCAGTTATACCAGTTGGTCT
This sequence comes from Mizuhopecten yessoensis, assembly GCF_002113885.1. Taxonomy (NCBI): domain Eukaryota; kingdom Metazoa; phylum Mollusca; class Bivalvia; order Pectinida; family Pectinidae; genus Mizuhopecten; species Mizuhopecten yessoensis. The sequence continues at coordinate 742,744 of NW_018407895.1, read as the reverse complement.
GCCACATCTATGCAGTTTATTGCTTATATTTATATTTCCATAATGAGAATTCGCAAAAAAAAATGTCTTTTCCAAATTTCAAATCTTCCGCTTATTACCGTCAGGTCAGGTCAGTATCTAGAACGGCACAAAGATAACAGCTGACGTCATGCGCTATTTCCCATACAAAATTGAAAAGACTCCGCAACTTTTGTTCATAATTCATTTGATTTTGATTTATATATATATCATATTCTCGATTCATAAATAGTAACAAATGGCATTTTGTAAGTAACTATTCAAGTTTCGTAAAACAGTTTCCGATTTTATTGCGACCTATATCCGGCGCACGCACTCAACGGAAGCCCGCAGTAATCAGGTCAGAGTTATATTTGCGGTCCGGCATGTTGTTGATGTTGATCGTGCAACCGGAGAAGGTTGAATTGGTGAAAAATCCAGGCGTAAAATTGTTTGTTGATCTCACAGACACTTGAGACAGGCAGCTGGTGTTAGGGATCAAAGCAGAAGATACCGATAAGTTCGGTAGTGACACTGTTAAGTCGCTCGGAGGTGCAAAGACCAACTTCAGTTATAGTCTCATAAGATGAAGCTGCTATTGGCAGTACTTTAGTAGTAATATAGAAGGGCTTTGCCACACCAAATGTAAATATTGTACAATAACGTCACGCCTCCCCACGGCATGCTGCACGGAATGTACAATAACGCCACGCCTACCAACGACATGCTGTACGGAATGTACAATAACGCCACGCCTCCCCACGACACGCTGTACGGAATGTACAATAACGTCACGCCTCCCCACGACATGCTGTACGGAATGTAAAATAACGTCACGCCTACCAACGACATGCTGTAAGGAACGTACAATAACGCCACGCCTCCCTACGACATGCTGTACGGAATGTACAATAACGCCACGCCTCCCCACGACATGCTGTACGGAATGTAAAATAACGTCACGTCTCCCCACGACATGCTGTAAGGAACGTACAATAACGCCACGCCTCCCTACGACATGCTGTACGGAATGTACAATAACGTCACGCCTACCAACGACAAGCTGCACGGAATGTACAATAACGTCACGCCTCACGACATGCTGTATGGAATGTACAATAACGTCACGCTTACCAACGACATGCTGTACGGAATGTACAATAACGCCACGCCTCCCTACGAGATGTTGTACGGAATGTACAATAACACCACGCCTACCAACGACATGCTGTACGGAATGTACAATCTCGCCACGCCTCCCCACGACATGCTGTACGGAATGTTCAATAACGTCACGCCTCCCCGAAAATAAATACTATTACAACAACAAAGGGACGAGAGATAATTAATACTCGCCACATCAATAACAACGGACTGACAATTAAATCAAATTACCCCATCAACAATAACCAGTCGAGATTTTGATTATATCCACCCTATCAAATTAGCGAACCGAGACGGCTGCGAGTTCATTTATATTTACCCTATCATTCACTCCATCGCCAACAGAGGACAGACAGGTAATTAATATTTACCCAGTCGCCAACAGAGGCCAGACAGGTAATGAATATTTACCCAATCACCAACAGAGAAACGACAGATTACATTCACTCTATCGCCAACAGAGGCCAGACAGGTAATCAATATTTACCCAATCACCAACAGAGAAACGACAGTAAACATTCACTCTATCGCCAACAGAGGCCAGACAGGTAATGAATATTTACCCAATCACCAACAGAGAAACAACAGTAAACATTCACTCCATCGCCAACAGAGGCCAGACAGGGTATGAATATTTACCCAATCACCAACAGAGAAACGCCAGTAAACATTCACTCCATCGCCAACAGAGGCCAGACAGGTAATCAATATTTACCCAATCACCAACAGAGAAACGACAGTGAACATTCACTCCATCGCCAACAGAGGCCAGACAGGTAATCAATATTTACCCAATCACCAACAGAGAAACGACAGATGATATTCACTCTATCGCCAACAGAGGCCAGACAGGAAATCAGTATTTACCCAATCACCAACAGAGAAACGACAGTGAACATTCACTCCATCGCCAACAGAGGCCAGACAGGTTATGAATATTTACCCAATCACCAACAGAGAAACGACAGTAAACATTCACTCCATCGCCAACAGAGGACAGACAGGGAATTAATATTTACCCAGTCGCCAACAGAGGCCAGACAGGTAATGAATATTTACCCAACCACCAACAGAGAAACGACAGTTAACATTCACTCTATCGCCAACAGAGGCCAGGCAGGTAATGAATATTTACCCAATCACCAACAGAGAAACAACAGTAAACATTCACTCCATCGCCAACAGAGGCCAGACAGGTAATCAATATTTACCCAATCACCAACAGAGAAACGACAGTTAACATTCACTCCATCGCCAACAGAGAACAGACAGGTAATGAATATTTACCCTATCACCAACAGAGAAACGACAGTTAACATTCACTCCATCGCCAACAGAGGCCAGACAGGTAATGAATATTTACCCAATCACCAACAGAGAAACGACAGTAAACATTCACTCTATCGCCAACAGAGGCCAGACAGGTAATGAATATTTACCCAATCACCAACAGAGAAACGACAGTTAACATTCACTCTATCGCCAACAGAGGCCAGACAGGTAATGAATATTTACCCAATCACCAACAGAGAAACGACAGTTAACATTCACTCTATCGCCAACAGAGGCCAGACAGGTAATGAATATTTACCCAATCACCAACAGAGAAACGACAGTTAACATTCACTCTATCGCCAACAGAGGCCAGACAGGTAATGAATATTTACCCAATCACCAACAGAGAAACGACAGTTAACATTCACTCTATCGCCAACAGAGGCCAGACAGGTAATGAATATTTACCCAATCACCAACAGAGAAACGACAGTTAACATTCACTCTATCGCCAACAGAGGCCAGACAGGTAATGAATATTTACCCAATCACCAACAGAGAAACGACAGTTAACATTCACTCTATCGCCAACAGAGGCCAGACAGGTAATGAATATTTACCCAATCACCAACAGAGAAACGACAGTTAACATTCACTCTATCGCCAACAGAGGCCAGACAGGTAATGAATATTTACCCAATCACCAACAGAGAAACGACAGTTAACATTCACTCTATCGCCAACAGAGGCCAGACAGGTAATGAATATTTACCCAATCACCAACAGAGAAACGACAGTTAACATTCACTCTATCGCCAACAGAGGCCAGACAGGTAATGAATATTTACCCAATCACCAACAGAGAAACGACAGTTAACATTCACTCTATCGCCAACAGAGGCCAGACAGGTAATCAATATTTACCCAATCACCAACAGAGAAACGACAGGTGATATTCACTCTATCGCCAACAGAGGCCAGACAGGTAATCAATATTTATTCAATCACCAACAGAGAAACGACAGATGATATTCACTCTATCGCCAACAGAGGCCAGACAGGTAATGAATATTTACCCAATCACCAACAGAGAAACGACAGTTAACATTCACTCCATCGCCAACAGAGGACAGACAGGTAATGAATATTTACCCAATCACCAACAGAGAAACGACAGTAAACATTCACTCTATCGCCAACAGAGGCCAGACAGGTAATCAGTATTTACCCAATCACCAACAGAGAAACGACAGGTGATATTCACTCTATCGCCAACAGAGGCCAGACAGGTAATCAATATATTTTTTCAATCACCAACAGAGAAACGACAGATGATATTCACTCTATCGCCAACAGAGGACAGACAGGTAATCAGTATTTACCCAATCACCAACAGAGAAACGACAGGTGATATTCACTCTATCGCCAACAGAGGCCAGACAGGTAATCAATATATTTTTTCAATCACCAACAGAGAAACGACAGATGATATTCACTCTATCGCCAACAGAGGACAGACAGGTAATCAATATTTACCCAATCACCAACAGAGAAACGACAGTAAACATTCACTCTATCGCCAACAGAGGCCAGACAGGTAATCAATATTTAATGCGTCAACTATAATGGTAACCATCGAATGACTATACCTACAACCGAGCGTCGAGAGTTATACTGTTCCGTCACTCATTCAGGAATGATGACAGACAGATAACGGGTTCGTGATGAAAGTTTATTCGTTTCCAACAAAACACCGTAAGAACTACAACATACAGAGTACAGCAATTTCACACACTGGAAATGCACAAAATACTCAGATTAAACATCATTTGGTATTGGAATTATGATGCAAATAAGGATCAGGGGTGAATTTGACAAAATGTCCTATTAATATACATGCACGGTTCAAATTGGGTGTATTACCACCACATTGCTTTCTATGATTTATTATGTTAAAATTGTACCATTGGCAAATATTATTACATTGATTTTAAATCAACTGTATAGGCTTGTTATTATTGATACAGTAAATTCCCTTTATTACAGAAATAATGCAAGGAAAATATGCAAATATAATCAAATTATTTAATTATAATGGTAAGATGCCCTCGTTTTCTGACCAATTGGGTCCACCAACAAGTCTCTTTTGTTCAATGATGGAACAATCTATTACAGTTTAATTCAGGGGAAGTTACAATGATGCATGGCACCGGGACATTGAGGAATGAAGACAAACTTTCTACAAGAACATACATAAACACTGTAAGATATATAACAGCCTGTTACAAAAATGGACAACTACATCACAGGCACGTACATAAGGAGATCTAGATTAATTGGCGTGCCTACTAATACTATATTAATTACTGACAACTACATCACAGGCACGTACATTATGAGATTGACTAGTGTGCCTATTTTAATACTGATGACTTGAAAATGCATATCAAGTAACACACAAGCTTTCATATTAGCTACATATACAATAATTGCTCAGCCGTAGTTCACTTACATACTAAACAAATACAATAGCGAGACACGTGTTGCATGACAGGAAGTTGGGGCGAAGTCACTTTCTGATTTACCTTCTCCACCGATACATTACAACATCACTCAGGAATGCCACATCTTGAACATGGATTGATTCATTTCAGGGGACATCTTTATAACGACAGATATAGTAAAAATGGTTCTAATATCAAACAAACTTACAAATTTCACAGAGGCCACCTTCCATGAAAACAGGCGGTATTTTTCTCTTTAAAGTATGAAGAGTGGAGTAAAGGGAGATCATTTTAGGTAGCACATCATACATTAGGGCTGCCGATCCAGCACACTCCCCGTCCGATATCCTGAGATATCACCTTATTTTAGTTCTTATAAAATGTTTACATGATAGTCTAGTAATAACATTCAGATATATCACAAAATGGAAACACCACACTTCTAGTCTGTTTAATCACTCTCTGTTCTCAACGAGAATAACCATCTCGGTTTTGGGACGTGTAAACACTGTGGGTTTTCCGTTTCGAATAACGCGCATCTCAACCTTGCGAACTATTTTTGCGATCAACATATTCCTTTAGTAAAAATAGGAACCCAGACACAGTGAATATCCCCCCCCCCCCCCCCCCCCCCCCCNAGAAATTTAGAGCCGAGAGTTTATTGCGTTCACCTTAATCACCGTTAATTATACTATTTCTCAGCCATCCATACTTGGTAGGGTGAATATTAACTATTTCTCAGCCATCCATACTTGGCAGGGTGAATATTAACTATTTCTCAACCATCTTTGGTTGGTTGAATATTAATCAACTCTCCGCTATTTGTTATTGGTAGGTTGAATGTTAATTACCGCGATGCTAGCTTTTCTTTATATGGTAAATATTGATAGAATATCGTTTTTCTATTGATGACAGGTAAATACTAATCAACTTTCTATTAACTGGTAGTTTTTTTTTTTATATTTATTACATCTGGGTCCGCTACCGTTGAAAGACAAACATTAGTTATCTATCGGCCCTCATATGTTGATAGGATAACTATCATTTTATTCTCATTCCGCTGTTATTGATAGGGTAATATTAATTTTCTCTCGAGCGTCTATTATTGACGGGGTAAAGTATATTAATATTATGGATGGCTGAGAAATAGTTGATATTATGGATGGCTGAGAAATAGTTAATATTCACCCTAACAAGTATGGATGGCTGAGAAATAGTTAATATTATGGATGGCTGAGAAATAGTTAATAATCACCCTACCAAGTATGGATGTCTGAGAAATAGTTAATATTATGGATGGGTGAGAAATAGTTAATATTCACCCTACCAAGTATGGATGGCTGAGAAATAGTTAATATTATGGATGGCTGAGAAATAGTTGATATTATGGATGGCTGAGAAATAGTTGATATTCACCCTACCAACAAGATTGCTGAGATTTAATAAATATTCACCCTACAAACAATTAATGAGAGTTAATTCATATTTAATATACATAATGTACCGACAATGGATTGTCGAGAGTTGTTTATGTTCACCTTACCAACAAAACTTTATTGAGAGCTAATCACCTTACCAACAAAATATTACTGAGAGCTAATCACCCTACCAACAAAATATTGCTGAGAGCTAATCACCCTACCAACAAAACATTGCTGAGAGTTTATTTATATTCACCCTGCCAATACATTCATACAACAGCAGTAAAGCACCAATCGTAAATAAATATTTAGCTTATCAACAATTGAAGATCCTTCTTACCACGAGCGGTACACGGACCGTTTTCAGTACTATATATAGTAACGAGTTTCCATTCAAATATGATTGATGAAAAGGGCAGCTTTCGTCAAAGCGGGGTTCTGCAGAACTGATAGGAAATCTTAGGGGCGAGTTTGGTAAATCTTTTAACAAACCTTAACGAAATGGAATTCAATATCGTTTTTTTTATAATACCAATAATGTATGAAAATATAAGACGAAAATGCAGGTATAGATTATGGCGTCGGATAGTGTCCCCTTATAAATTAGATCACGACACACAAATGGTGTCAGATCTCGCCCCTAAAGAACGACACACAAATGGCGTCGGGTTGCGCCCCTAAAGAACGACACACAATGGCGTCGGATCGCGCCCCTAAAGAACGACACAAAAATGGCGTCGAATCGCACACCAACCAAGAATTCTGACTGTTGAAAAATGCATTTGTTTTTCTCCATTTGAAACTTCAATATTGATATATTAGACCTATAAATTGAGAAAATGACAATACCTTGCAGTACTGGGAACGGAGATGCCCGGGGGTACGGCTAGAGTTCGCCTTAATATCCCAGAAACAAATTGAGTGATATCCCGAGGTCTCCTTGGACGTGTGTCGTGCCTAATGTTGCGTGGGAAGTGTACCCGTGCGTAGGTTTGGACTCATTATAGAACCCCCACTTATAACACAGGAACCTGGAGTATAGCTTCCTGCTGCCCAAGCATGCAAAATAATGACATCTATTTATACATACGAATACTCTCGTGTGTAGCCTGGATCCATTCAAAAACATATATCTCTAGACATTATCTACTTCCCGTTTAACACTTGACAATATCATTTTTAATTAATATCAACTGGAAGTACGGGGTTAAACGCTATTTCCATATCAATTGTTTTTTTTGTGGTTTCCTAATTTTCGAATCAACAACTTCGGGTTTGCCAGTTTGTCGATGTATATTTGAGCACAAACGGATTAATTATAGCAACATCATTTTTTTTGTATAATTAATCCGTTTGTGCAGTGATTCGGAACCAACAGGTTTTGTCAATGACAGCTCTGGAGAATTATGGAAATCCCAGACCCGGACGTATATGTATTGCATAATTCCGGGTAAAACCGGCAACATCAGTCCTGGTGACTGAGCAGGTGACAAATATACCAGTGCTGGTGACTAAACAATCGGAGCAGCACGCGCTTGTAACGAACGTTACATGTATATAACCTGGTCAAGGAGCTCCTCCCTTCCTGGTAAACACCACCAATACACCACAGTCAAGAGGGCGGAAGGATCGAATCACGAATTCTTTATCTTTCATTTAATCATAATCGGAAGAAAAAACAGCTGCTATGCTGTTCTGTTATATATAACAGATAACTTGTTCTGGTAATGTTACCACGGAATCCGTACTGTTACACAATACTTAGCTAATCGCAGTAACTTATTGTCAATTTACAACTCAACTCCATGCAGAAGGCTACACAGCGTACTGTACAATATTCTAAAACACTGATAATTTATACCGCTAGTCACATGTACAACAGTGTAACGCATTATCCATTTCTAAAGTATGCTAAACTGGTAAATGGTTATGAAACAGGAACAATCTGGTATAAAGTATATTTACGAAGTAAGCTTATCGATTAAACCAATTAACCTGTTTATAATTATAAATATGGTGACCGATTACATTAACATCATGTACTAACCGTTCATATACCTGTTATGTTGTAGCATACCGAGACAGGATAGAACAGGGATATCGGAGGACCTGACATACCACTCTATCGAATAGGTTGTAAATATTCGGCTATCTAGGACCAGATTACTTACGGTGTCTTTTCTTAGAAACAAATTGATTTTTTAGAGTAAACAGAACGTGAAAAACGGAATTAAAACTTTCTCGGGCACACAGATCGTGAGAAACAGAATCTGAAACTTCTTCCAGCAAACAGAACGCTGTAATAGAATATATGATTTCTTCGAGCAAACAGAACGTGAAAAACGGAATTAAAACTTGTTCAAGAACACAGATCGTGAGAAACAGAATCTGAAACTTCTTCCAGCAAACAGGACGTGAGAAATAGAATATAAGACTTTTTCGGGTAAAAGAATGTGAAAATAAAAATGAAAACGTCCTCGAGCAAACAGAATTTGAAACTTCTTTCAGTAGACAGAACGTGGTAATAGAAAAGACGATTTCTTCGGGCAAACAGAACGTAAGAAATAGAATACAAGACTTCATCGAGCAAGCAAACAAAAAGTGAAAACCATCATGCAAACTTTCTCGGGCAATCAAAAACTCGAGAAACAATTAAAAAATATAAAATTTTCACAAGAAAACAGAACGCGAGGAACAAAATATGTAATTTCCTTTAGTAAACTGGTGCGTTAACAGTGCTGCTTGGCAAGAATAAAATGTATTACTGATTCAAACGGCCAAGGGGAAAAAACAAAAGACAAAAAGATATCGCACCTGTCTCTGTCAATACACTTGACGTTTTTCGAGTTGGATAAACCTATGACTAATGTTGATATCAGGTCCGAGGTAAACGCTTTTTTTTTTACCGGGGTTCTGTAACATAACATTGCTCTATATCAATCGGAGTGTGACTGTCCGGTCACCATCTTCCCCTCCCCTTCCCTCGGACAGAAGCAAGGCGATCTTACACTCCCGCCCCTTCCCCCTAACGTGTTGGACACACAAAATACCGACTGACACTCGATAATCCCGCTAATTAACCGTCGGCTGTGTGCCTGCCAGGCCCAGGAATGTTCCGTGGGTCCTGTGGCGTGTGTATCCTGTTCGTATGTACACACATATATGTATATACGGACACCACGTGGCCAGGTCCAACATCTGGAGATTAATCAACTACAAACAGGCTAGCCTCCGCTACCGTGTAAAGCCCGGATCCCCTCCCTTCCCGTCCGGAAATCGGAACCAGCCTCTACGGTTTGCGTAAATTGCTGATATGGAAGTCATTTTTAAGCTATTTGCAATGCACCCTTAATAAAGCCGAGGAAAGTGTAACACCCTGTCGTCTGTAAACATGGGCCCGACAGACTATATCCGCCTATACAGTGCTGTGGTCGACTCACCGAACCACGGATATGGGACAAAGGGGCCACAGAGGGGTCCCTACAGTTGACTTATACGCTTGGACAGATATTGTAATTCATCTAGATAGGGCGTCAATGAAATCTACATATTACATCATAATCGAATCGTCTTAGTGGCATTGGTGTGTGTGTATAATACAGAGTTTTAACTAACATTCGTCGCCAGGGGCGCTATCATACACATGTACACCTATCGTCTCACTTTCTCCCAATTAAGTTTCTTGATGAAGAAATCGCACATGTAAGAAATAATCATTAAGATGAATTAAGCATTTTTCTTAAAATCAATATTGTATTCCTGTACTGTATGTGTGGTAACACTTTTGTAAACAAAGTATAACGACACGTTAAGATGTGTGAGTTGCCCCTTTGCGGGCCCCCTAACCTCGGATTATCCTCGCCTGTGTACAGTTATCTGATCCAATAGGAATGCCAACAAGTAAAAACTCTCTCAAACTTCTCCAAACTTACGCCAGGACTACATGTACTTACTTTAAAGTGACGAGATGTCTTTTGGTGAAGTTTCTTTCCAGTTGTCAACTTTAAACTCCGGTAAAGACTCCAGAATTCACACTCGGAAACTTCGGAGCAGACGTCAGCCCACAAACCGACCGACAAACCGTGTCCTTTTCCGACCCGGACGCATGGCACGTATGGTTCCTATAAATTACCGCGTATGTGTGGGGTAAAAAACGGAACGAAACCGTGAGGCAGAATAAATAGGGACACACATGTGTCAAGTTATCGGGAGTAGCGTACAGAGGTACTGGGATATGTAAGCACGTGCTAGGTCTTCAGTTTGTAAATGATCCGTGTGTAGGGAATACGTGAATAATTTCCTGAGGCGTCAACGGAGCTTTTATGTTAACGTGGTAAGGAAATAGTAGTTTGAATAGAATTATAAAGCAGGTGAAAAACGATTAAAGAATAGGATTCCGAAAATATAGGCACAGGGCCATGTCGAACCTTTAATTGAGCAAACCAACACTTAATCCATCATGTTTAGAATTAAAAAAATAAATGCTAAAGCTGATGATATATATTTTCATGGAGAGAATATTAAATCTTTTATATCGAGCTCAGTGACAGAGTTTACACAAACTCTCCTCTAACGGGTACCTACAATTCTTTACTCGTCCGGTGAAAATACAGTTTTGTATTTGAATATAACTTCTTACATAATTACTTTATAAACATATCTCTTACTTTGCATCGTCAGTTGATCCACACACAATTCTTGCTATACGTCATTATAATTGACCCACACACATTTCTTACTATAAATAATTAATTGATCTACACAGATGATTAATCATTGAAGTTCAGTCAGTCACTCTACGTAGTCTTCGGTACAATTAGTCAGAATAATTAAATTTGCAACAGCTAGCCACTGTAAAACAGCGTACATTACAACAAGTAAATGAAAAACTACGTTACAGCCAGCCACTGTAAGATCCTTGTCGCAGTCAGTCAGTGTAAAACTAGGTATGTTACCAGCAAGTCACTGTAAAACTACGTTACAGCCAGCCACTGTAAGACCCTTGTCACAGTCAGCCACTGTAAAACTACGTAACAGCAAGTCACTGTAAGACCCTTGTCACAGTCAGCTACTGTAAGACCCTTGCCACGGTCAGTCACTGTAAAACTTCGTTAAAGCCAGCAACTGTAAGACCCTTGTCACAGTCAGCTACTGTAAGACCCTTGCCACAGTCAGCGACTGTAAGACATTGTCACAGTCAGCCACTGTAAGACCCTTGTCTCAGTCAGCCACTGTAAAACCCTTGTCACAGTTAGTCACTGTAAGACCTTGTCACAGTCAGCCACTGTAAAACCCTTGTCACAGTCAACTACTGTAAAACCCTTGTCACAGTCAGTCACTGTAAGACATTGTCACAGTCAGCCACTGTAAGACCCTTGTCTCAGTCAGCTACTGTAAGACATTGTCACAGTCAGCCACTGTAAAACCCTTGTCACAGTCAGTCACTGTAAGACCTTGTCACGGTCAGCTACTGTAAAACCCTTGTCACAGTCAGTCACTGTAAGACCTTGTCACAGTCAGCCACTGTAAAACCCTTGTCACAGTCAGCCACTGTAAATCCCCTGTCACAGTCAGTCACTGTAAGACCTTGTCACAGTCAGCCACTGTAAAACCCTTGTCACAGTCAATCACTGTAAGGCCTTGTCACAGTCAGTCACTGGAAAACCCTTGTCACAGTCAGTCACTGTAAGATCTTGTCACAGTCAGCCATTGTAAGACCCTTGTCACAGTCAGTCACTGAAAGACCTTATCACATTCAGCTACTGTAAAACTACGTTACAGCAAGTCACTTAAGACCCTTGTCACAGTCATCACAGTAATTGGCAAATAAAACAATACTAGCATGTTTTGGACATACTGAATAAAGATGTACACGTATGCTAACGATACTTTAAGAAATTCGTTACACATTTGACACTTATGGATTTTTACCGCTGACAATGATAGTGATTATCATATTGTCTTCATACAGCGGTCTTGTAAGATTTATCTCCCTTTCGCCAGGTTTTACAGCTCAAATGTCATTTTTACGCGGCTACTGAAGGGCGAAACATGATTACGGCTGCGACTAAGACCAGGGTGTACGCTTGTCTACATTTCTATTATATTTACAGGCTTATTGAAAGCAAAAACCTGATCGGTTAAACTGGTTTCTCTGAGACTAGTTACATTTGCAGTGCGCAATTTATATATATTTGTATTTATTATTTGTCATAAAGGTTAAGTTGAGATCGTACCACATCGCCCCGCAATGTAACGATGTTACCAATGTCACAAACTAGACCCTTCTTCCCTAACTGAAATGTAATGGATGCAATGAGGAGAACCAGATATAAATCATTAAAATGTTTCACAAAGAAATTAATCGAAAACACTTAAATAAGAAATATTACCAACTGAGAAAATACGTTTGTCGTATATGTTGATAGATTAATTTCTATTCACTCCTACATAAACAAAATGGACACAAATTTACCTTGGTTTCAATAAGGGTCTCAACCGAAACACTACGAGTAACAACAATAAATTAAAGTAAGAAATTATTTTGTGACGTAACTAAACACAGTTCTACAATGGTACAAACGTTAGACACTCATAACTGTACACTTAACACTGTATTTTAACATGATATTACATTTATACGGGCACACTTGTACTGTATCATATCAGATTCTTTAAAGTTCCATAGAAAAGCTAATTCGTTTGACAGAATGCGTTATATTCCAGGCGCTGGAAAAATGAAAAGACGTCAACACGTTCCCTGTATTTCTAATTCTGGACAGCCCGGCAATGTCCTCTTTTCTTTATTCATATTTTAAATAGTGACCAAACCCGTAACACAATATGATATCGCTTTGTTGTACACAGTCTTCCTGGAATATTTTACGGTCCTCAGTTGAATTTTTTTTTCACATGTAAAAATGTCAAAAATCAAATGATTTTTTTTCAGTAGTTGTTTGAAAGGCGAGGCAACATCATGCAAAACGAAACGGATTTCTTTTACCGAAGTCAGTTTGCCTCGCCTAATTAGTTATCGTCAATTTATATGTCTTCAAGGCTATGAACTGTCCCGAGGGTACAGACCGTCTTGATTTACAAATATATATAAAATTATATTGATTAATTTATACTAATTGTATTAATTGTATATCTATGTACCGCAAAGCGCTTTAAAGTGGCTTATGTTAGCTAGATAGGGCACTATAGCAAATGTTGTATATCATTATTATTATATATATGCCGTATATCTGTAAACTACAGCATGTTTATACCGACAACTAAACAAGACGTTCAATCCGTGTGTTTGAACATAAATGATGTTATATACATGAATGCATTGCTAACAAGCTGCCATTAATGATTTATACCCAGTTAAGCCGTGTATACGTACTGTGTGTTTGTGTTTGTAGCACATTTAAGTTAGTGTTCAAACCCCAAGGATGAATTACTGCCCAACAATTCGTGTCACATTGTTTTTGTCAGAAAAATTATTATATATGCTGTAATAATTGTTTTATAAAGGAAATGAAAGAAAGTTTCATGAAACGTATTTTCATTTGTAATAAAAGATAAAGTTCATATTCCCTATGCAAGCCAATACTGAATAAACAAGATACACGTACAGTACAGTAGATACTTAAATATTGAACTGTTTTTGTATGGTATTTATGGTCTATTTGAATAGATCATAAATACCATACAAAAACAGTTCAATACTTATATTTATGTTCTCTCTGCCCCTTATGTTCTTTTTTAACTTATAATTTATATTTGAAATTAAAAATGCCCGCCTTATCGACAGTCCACACAATTTCGTTCAATAGTTTGAACAGCGTATTGTCGCGTGCTGAATGGCAAACAAAGTAGTACTTTGAAATTTTAACAAACACTTCAACTTTATTCCACAATTCAGTATCAATACAATTTCGTATGATATGTCTATAGGGTGATTTAAGTTTATCAATAGAACTCTGAGCTGAAAGTTAGATTTGAAATTGTTTCGATTTTTCCATGGAACAAATTTCGCGCATGGACAAATACAGTGAACACCGTAAATCCGACCTTGCCCTCCACGAGGGAGTTATTTTTGGAAGTTAATTCGAACTTTTCTTTTTGCTCATTTTGTGAAGAATCCAGGCGTGAATGTATTTGTTGATTGTATGGGAACCTGAAAACAGTCGGTATATTCTATAACAGCCTCGTTATTTGACATGTCGTCAGAAACTGAGGAACCGTGGATGCGAGACGCTTGAAACTGATAGCGTTTGAAGTGAGTGATCTTGCGACGGAGCACAGGTTCGTTACAAATGTCTGACATATTTATGTGTGCTGTCACTCATATCAGTAGGTCTGTAACATATGTGTCAGTAGGTCTATAGAATATGGGTATTTCAGACATTTGTAACGAACCCCTGTTGATCAGTGCAGTGTAACAGACGATATTTCTGATAAATTGCATGAGCGTTAAAATTGTTTCCATTGCCGGCATTGGTGATTTCAACCGATGTGCATTTTGTACGATATTGCAGACCTTGGTCTTGTTTTCGTTGTAATAAAAGTGTTTTCTATTTTATTTTTATATTTTGCACATAAATTTACAATGACATTGTCAAATCTCACAATGCCCAGCGATATTTCAGCAGCCGTCATGTCTATTTATATTGGATATTGTAGTTCCGGTCAGTGTTGTATTAATACGCTAAGATATTGTGTCTCGTGATGCACCCATCAACGACACAGCTTTCAAAGAGGCTATATAGTGACAATGCCATGCAAATGTAAATGTATGTACATAAACAGTATTTTTGTAATGAATAGTACGTCTTAAAAGGTCGTCGATAATTCCAACATGCCGTTGTTCAGTATATTCCTAAACTATTTTTTAAGTGACTATGATCGGTGACTTACCGATACAGTTCGTCCCCACTTTTCGGTATCCATCACGGCACGTGCAGATCCGTGATCCGTACGTATTGTGACACAATTGCTGGCATCCGCCATTGTCAAATAGACACTCGTTTTTGTCTGAAAATGAAACGTACCATTATTTGGTTAAATACCCAAATAAGGAATGGAATGGATGGAACCCAACTCAGTACCGGAAGAAAGAACCAGGAGAGAAAGAAATGAAGGACGAGAAAAAGTGACATACATGTCCGAGAGTAAAGGCAAAGCGAGAATTGTGAGGACAGTGAAGAAAGGACCGAAAGTGAAGATTACAAATGTACCAGGAGAAAGCCCAAACAAACGTCCGGAAGAAATGGGATTGAATGAACCAGGGGAAAACCCAAACAAACGTCCGGAAGTAATGGGAACAAACGTACCAGGAGAAAACCCAAATAAACGTCCGGAAGTAATGGGAACAAATGTACCGGGAGAAAACCAAAACCAGCGTCCGGAAATAATGGGAACAAATGAAAAGGTGAAAACCCAAACAAACGTCCGGAAGTAATGGGAAAAAATGAAAAGGTGAAAACCCAAACAAACGTCCGGAAGTAATGGGAACAAATATACCAGGAGAAAACCCAAACAAACGTCCGGAAGTAATGGGAACAAATATATCAGGAGAAAACATAAATAAACGTTCGGAAGTGATGGGAACAAATGTACAATGAGAAAATCTAAATAAACGTTGGGAAGTGATGGGAACAAATGTACCAGGAGAAAACCCAAACAAACGTCCGGAAGTAATGGGAACAAATGAAAAGTTGAAAACCCAAACAATCGTCGGGAGTAATGAGAACAAATGAAAAGGTGAAAACTCAGACAAACGTTCGGAAGTAATGGGAACAAATATACCATGAGAACACCCAAACAAACGTTCGGAAGTAATGGGATCAAATGAAAAGGTGAAAACTCAAACAAACGTTCGGAAGTAATGGGATCAAATGAAAAGGTGAAAACTCAAACAAACGTCCGGAAGAAAGGGAATCAAATAAAAAGGTGGCAACCCAAACAAACGTCCGGAAGTAAAAGGGAACAAATGAAAAGGTGAGAACTCAAACAAACGTCCGAAAGAAATGGGGAAAAATTTACCAGGAGAAAACCCAAACAAACGTTCGGAAGTAATGGGATCAAATGAAAAGGTGAAAACTCAAACAAACGTTCGGAAGTAATGGGATCAAATGAAAAGGTGAAAACTCAAACAAACGTCCGGAAGAAATGGGAACAAATGAAAAGGTGAAAACCCAAACAAACGTCCGAAGTAATGGGAACAAATGAAAAGTTGAAAACCCAAACAATCGTCGGAAGTAATGAGAACAAATGAAAAGGTGAAAACTCAAACAAACGTCCGGAAGAAAGGGAAACAAATAAAAAGGTGACAACCCAAACAAACGTCCGGAAGTAAAAGGGAACAAATGAAAAGGTGAGAACTCAAACAAACGTCCGAAAGAAATGGGGAAAAATTTACCAGGAGAAAACCCAAACAAACGTTCGGAAGTAATGGGAACAAATATACCAGGAGAAAACCCAAACAAACGTCCGGAAGTAATGGGAAAAAATGAAAAGGTGAAAACCCAAACAAACGTCCGGAAGTAATGGGAAAAAATGAAAAGGTGAAAACCCAAACAATCGTCCGGAAGTAATTGGAAAAATAGAAAAGGTGAAAACTCAAACAAACGTCCGGAAGTAATGGGAACAAATATACCAGGAGAAAACCCAAACAAACGTCCGGAAGTAATGGGAACAAATGAAAAGGGGAAAACTCAAACAAACGTCCGGAAGTAATGGGAACAAATGTACCAGGATAAAACCTAAATAAACGTTCGGAAGTGATAGGAACAAATGTACCATGAGAAAACTTAATAAACGTTCGGAAGTGATGGGCACAAATGTACCAGGAGAAAACCAAAACAAATGTCCGGAAGTAATGGGAACAAATGAAAAGGAGAAAACTCACACAAACGTCCGGAAGTAATGGGAACAAATTTACCAGGTGAAAACCCAAACAAACGTCCGGAAGTAAAAGGGAAAAAATGAAAAGGTGAAAACCAAAACAAACGTCTGGAAGTAATGGGAACGAATGAAAAGGTGAAAACTCAAACAAACGTCCGAAAGAAAGGGAAACAAATAAAAAGGTGACAACCCAAACAAACGTCCGGAAGTAAAAGGGAAAAAATGAAAAGGTGAAAACCAAAACAAACGTCCGGAAGTAATGGGAACAAAGGAAAAGGTGAAAACCCAAACAAACGTCCGGAATTAATGGGAACAAAGGAAAAGGTGAAAACTCAAACAAACGTCCGAAAGAAAGGGAAACAAATAAAAAGGTGACAACCCAAACAAACGTCCGGAAGTAAAAGGGAACAAATGAAAAGGGGAAAACTCAAACAAACGTCCGGAAGTAATGTAAACAAATGAAAAGGTGAAAATCCAAACAAACGTCCGGAAGTAATAGGAACAAATGAAAAGGTGAAAACTCAAACAAACATCCGTAAGAAACGGGAACAAATGAAAAGGTTAAAACCAAAACAAACGTCCGGAAGTAATGGGAACAAACGAAAAGGTGAAAACTCAAACAAACGTCCGAAAGAAAGGGAAACAAATAAAAAGGTGACAACCCAAACAAACGTCCGGAAGTAAAAGGGAACAAATGAAAAGGTGAAAACCCAAACAATCGTCCGGAAGTAATGGGAACAAATACACCAGGAGAAAACCCAAACAAATGTCCGGAAGTAATGGGAACAAATGAAAAGTTGAAAACTCAAACAAACGTCCGGAAGTAAAGGGAACAAATGAAAAGGTGAAAACCTAAACAAACGGCAGGAAGTAACGGGAACAAATGAAAAGGATAAAACTCAAACAAACGTCCGGAAGTAATGCGAACAAATGAAAAGGTGAAAACTCAAACAAACGCCCGGAAGTAATGGGAACAAATGAAAAGGTGTAAACCCAAACAATCTTCCGGAAGTAATGGGAACAAATACACCAGGAGAAAACCCAAACAAATGTCCGGAAGTAATGAGAACAAATATACCAGGAGAAAACCCAAACAAACGTCCGGAAGCAATGGGAACAAATGAGAAGGTGAAAACTCAAACAAACGTCCGGAATAAATGGGAACAAATATACCAGGAGAAAACCCAAACAAACGTCCGAAAGTAATGGGAACAAATGAAAAGGTGAAACCTCAAACAAACGTCCGGAAGTAATGGGAAAAATGAAAAGGTGAAAACTCACACAAACGTCCGGAAGAAATGGGAACAAATGAAAAGGGGAAAACTCAAACAAACGACCGGAAGTAATGGGAACAAATGTACCAGGAGAAAACCGGGGGAAACGTCCGGAAGTAATGGGAACAAATGATTGAATGAACCAGGGGAAAACCCAAACAAACGTCCGGAAGTAATGGTAACAAATGAAAAGGTGAAAACTCAAACAAACATCCGTAAGAAACGGGAACAAATGAAAAGGTTAAAACCAAAACAAACGTCCGGAAGTAATGGGAACAATTGAAAAGGCGAAAACTCAAACAAACGTCCGGAAGTAATGTAAACAAATGAAAAGGTGAAAATCCAAACAAACGTCCGGAAGTAATAGGAACAAATGAAAAGGTTAAAACCGAAACAAACGTCCGGAAGTAATGGGACCAAATGAAAAGGTGAAAACTCAAACAAACGTCCGAAAGAAAGGGAAACAAATAAAAAGGTGACAACCCAAACAAACGTCCGGAAGTAAAAGGGAAAAAATGAAAAGGTGAAAACCAAAACAAACGTCCGGAAGTAATGGGAACAATTGAAAAGGCGAAAACTCAAACAAACGTCCGGAAGTAATGCGAACAAATGAAAAGGTGAAAACTCAAACAAACATCCGTAAGAAACGGGAACAAATGAAAAGGTTAAAACCAAAACAAACGTTCGGAAGTAATGGGAACAAATTTACCAGGTGAAAACCCAAACAAACGTCCGGAAGTAATGGTAACAAATGAAAAGGTGAAAACTCACACAAACGTCCGGAAGTAATGGGACCAAATGAAAAGGTGAAAACTCAAACAAACGACCGGAAGTAATGGGAACAAATGTTCCAGGAGAAACCCTAAATAAACGTTCGGAAGTGATGGGAACAAATGAAAAGGTGAAAACCCAAACAATCTCCCGGAAGTAATGGGAACAAATACACCAGGAGAAAACCCAAACAAATGTCCGGAAGTAATGGGAACAAATGAAAAGGAGAAAACTCAAACAAACGTCCGGAAGTAATGGAAACAAATGAAAAGGTTAAAACCCAAACAAACGTCCGGAAGTAATGGTAACAAATGAAAAGGTGAAAACTCAAACAAAAGTCCGGAAGTAATGGGAACAAATGTTCCAGGAGAAAACCTAAATAAACGTTCGGAAGTGATGGGAACAAATGAAAAGGTGAAAACCCAAACAAACATCCGTAAGAAACGGGAACAAATGAAAAGGTTAAAACCAAAACAAACGTCCGGAAGTAATGGGAACAAAGGAAAAGGTGAAAACCCAAACAAACGTCCGGAATTAATGGGAACAAAGGAAAAGGTGAAAACTCAAACAAACGCCCGGAAGTAATGGGAACAAATGAAAAGGTAAAAACTCAAACAAACGTCCGGAAGTAATGCGAACAAATGAAAAGGTGAAAACTCAAACAAAAGTCCGGAAGTAATGGGAACAAATGTTCCAGGAGAAACCCTAAATAAACGTTCGGAAGTGATGGGAACAAATGAAAAGGTGAAAACCCAAACAAACGTCCGGAATTAATGGGAACAAAGGAAAAGGTGAAAACTCAAACAAACGTCCGGAAGTAATGGGAACAAATGTTCCAGGAGAAAACCTAAATAAACGTTCGGAAGTGATGGGAACAAATGAAAAGGTGAAAAACCAAGTAAATGATAAAGGCAAAGACAAAGAAAGGATCAGTAAAAAGACCAGGAACGAAGACAAAGGACAGGGTTGAACAACAAATGATCGATCATTAGAAAAGAAATTGAACAAAAGCAAAAAGAAAGGCTTATAATTAAAGACAAGAAGAGCACAAGAATAAAATATAAATAAAAGGACCAAGAATTCTGAAGAATAAAGCACTACGACATATTACCCAAAGAAGGAGAAGAGGAGATGTATACATCTGAAGACAAACAAAAGAGTAAACATTTTATGAACATTGGACCGAAATGTTAAAAAATGAAAAGGATGTTCATGCAAAAATATGATCTCAGGAGCTTTAACGTACCAAAAGTCTATTTCCTGTGAACTTACCGAAGCAGTCCCTCCCGTTGCTATGGAGAAGGAATCCTCGGAAACAGTCACACGCGAACCTGTTCCTGATCCCGGGCACACAGATCTGGTGACATAGACGGCGATTTCCCTGGCACGCTGTCGATTCGAGCGCTACAGATGAACATAAGTCAGGTCGTTTTGAGTTATGTACTGTAATAATATCTTGTTAAGAGAATAACAGCCAGAATGGACACATAGTTCTGTAGCGTTTATTTTGAATAGTTCCAATTTAACTTATTGTCGTATTTGGCTACTGTTAAGGGAAGGTAATATCAAGTATTATCTAGCTATGTGCCGTGTGAGTGAGCACTACTTACGTTTTATACATTTCGGTTGTACAGGAGCAACCCACTGGTAATTCTGACAGTAGTAGTAGCGCGTGATGTTATTTTCGATGACGTAACCAGGATCACACGTGTAGTTGGTGACGAGGACGTATCTTCGCTTCTGTGTGTTATACAGGTAGCGGGGAGAGGCTGTTCCATGATCTATTTCCGGTGGTGCCTTATAGCGGTATCGGAAACACGTATTGTCACTTACTCGTAGGTTGGATTCAAAATCAATGGCGGAAACATTAAAAGCCAATGGATCACGCACATGTCTGCCAGGAAGGTTCCGGTTCTGGGGATCAGCGCGTGTCTTCACAGAGGACCCTGGTAATAGGACACAAAGTAAATGTGTTGAAGAGCACGACAAAGAAAAAAACCCACTGAAGATACATGCCATATATGCAGGTTTATTTAAGGTATTTTTTACACTAAAACGTACCCCAGAGTAACAATAAAAGAACGGCCCTGTTCGTACAATAGTTCTTAACGTAGGTATTTGATGCTGATCAATATTAAAGGGGAAGCAATGACGTAAACATTTGTAATGTATTACCGTTTCACGTGACTTACCTACACAGGCCGGGAAAGGTTTTGTCCAGTTCTGACCGTTACAATAAGACTGTTCCTGTCCAATCAAGTAGTGGCCACGGCCACACGAGAAGTGAGCCACCGCACCGTTCTTGTCCAGACGTACATTCATGTTATGGGCCACCTCTGGGGGATCACATCCGGTGGCTTAAATACGTACAACAAATGAGAGCAAGGGAATGTAAACAATTGCTACAGCATATACATGTTTTTTTCTAACCAAAACAATGTGACACAGATTGCTGGGCAGTAATTCAACCTTGGGGTGATGAACACTATCTGAAATGTGCCACAAACACAATACACACAGCAGGTGGCTTAACTGGTTATAAATCATTAGCACACTCCGATTAAAAGTCGTTTTGTATGGAACAACTCAGCCACGTAGACCCATTGACATTATCAAGAACAAATATCAAATTAATTATCATGAATTTCATTTCCTTTAAAAAAATCAAATTCGTTCCAATTACTTTTGTTAAGAGTTAAGATATTACAAAAGTTGTGAGTTTAGGATTTTAAACTCAAATGTTAAGTTACATAATATGGGTTTGAGATTACCTACGCATTTCGGTTTCTCAATGGTCCACCTTCCCTCATCTGTAATGCACGCGCCAAAGGTTTCCCCGTTGGCGAAGAATCCCTCGTCACAAATATACTCGACGAGGAGGTTTGCACCCCACACCACCACTCGGCCGTACTCCAGCTCAATAGGGGGAGTGCATACAGGCATTTCTACAGGGTATACAAGTACAAAATGTACAAAAACAAAGTAATTTCTAACGGAAACACAAACGCACAGCTACCAATACCAGAATAAGAGCACAACAATCTCTAGAAAGAGGTACATACATCTACGAAGGAGATACCACACAGCCATCTCCAGAGGGAGATGTAAACACAACAATCACTAAAGGGAGATATAAACACAACAATCACTAAAGGGAGATATAAACACAACGACCTATCTATAAAGCGAGATGTACAAACAACCACCTATCTATAAGGCGATATATAAACACAACCACCAAGCTTTAAAGGGAGATATACAAACATCCACCTATCTATAAAGGAAGATATAAACACACTAATCTAGCTCTAAAGGGAGATATACAATCATCCACTATCTATAAAGGGAGATATAAACACATCCAGCTATCGATTAAGCAAGATATAAAGACAACCACCTAGCTCTAAAGAGAGATATAAACACAACCATCTATAAAGGGAGATATCAACACAACCACCTATCTCTAAAAGGATATATAAATACAACCACCCATCTATAAAGGGAGATATAAACACATACATATAGCTCTAAAGGATATATAAACACAGCCACCTAGCTCTAAAGGGAGATATAAACACAACCACATATCTATAAGGGAAATATAAACACATCCACCTCGTTCTAAAGGGAGATATAAACACATACACCTAGCTCTAAAGGGAGATATAAACACAACCACCTATCTATAAAGGGAGATATAAACACAACCACCTATCTATAAAGGGAGATCTAAACATAGCCACCTAGCTCTAAAGTGATATACAAAACCAAACCACCTATCAATAAAGGGAGATATAAACACAACCATCTATATATAAAGGGAGATATAAAGACAGCCACCTAGCTCTAAAGGGAGATAACAACACAACCACCTATCTATAAAGGGAGATATAAACACAACCTATCTATAAAGGGAGATATAAACACAGCCACCTATCTATATATAAAGGGAGATATCAACGCAACCATCTATAAAGGGAAATATAAACACAATCACCTAGCTTTAAAGGGAGATATAAACACGACCATAGCTAAAGGGAGATATAAACACAACCACCTATCTATAAAGGGAGATATAAACACAAACACCTATCTATAAAGGGAGATATAAACACAGCCACCTATCTATAAAGGGAGATAAAACATAGCCACCTATCTATAAATGGATTTATAAACACAGCCACCTATCTATAAAGGGGGATAGAAACACATCCAACTAGCTCTAAAAGGAGATATAAACACAACCACCTATCTATAAAGGGAGATATAAACACAGCCACCTATATATAAAGGGAGATATAATCACAACCACCTATCTATAAATGGAGATATTATCACAGCCACTTATCTATACAGAGAGATAAACACAACCACCAATCTAGAAAGGGAGCTATAAACACATCTACCTAGCTCTAAAGGGAGATATAAACACAACCACCTATCTATGAAGGTAGATATAAACACAGCCATCTAGCTCTAAAGGGAGATATAAACACAACCATATCTAAAGGGAGATATAAACATAACCACCTATCTATAAAGGGAGATATAAACACAACCACATATCCATAATGGGAGATATAAACACAGCCACCTCGCTCTAAAGGGAGATATAAACACATCCACCTAGCTCTAAAGGGAGATATAAACACAGCCACCTATATATAAAAGGGAGATATAAACACAACCATCTATAAAGGGAGAAATAAGCACAACCACCTATCTATACAGGGAGATAAAAACACAGGCACCTAGTTCTAAAGGGAAATATAAACACAACCACCTATCTCTAAAGGGAGATATAAACATAACCACCTATCTATAAAGGGAGATATAAACACAACCACATATCCATAATGGGAGATATAAACACAGCCACCTAGCTTTAAAGGGAGATATAAACCCATCCACCTATCTCTAAAGGGAGATATAAACATAACCCCCTATCTATAAAGGGAGATATAAACACAACCACATATCCATAATGGGAGATATAAACACAGCCACCTAGCTCTAAAGGGAGATATAAATACAACCATCTATAAAGGGAAATACAAACACAACCACCTAACTCTAAAGGGAGATATAAACACAACCATCTCTAAAGGGAGATATAAACACCGCCACCTAGCTCTAAAGGGAGATATAAACACAACCACCTAATTATAATGGGAGATATAAACACAGCCACCTAGCTTTAAAGGGAGATATAAACACAGCCACCTAGCTCTAAAGGGAGATATAAACACAACCATCTATAAAGGGAGATATAAACACAGCCACCTAGATCTAAGGGAGATATAAACACAGCCACCTATCTATAAAGGGAGATATAAACACAACCATCTATAAAGGGAGAAATAAACACACCACCTATCTATAAAGGGAGATAAAAACACAGGCACCTAGTTCTAAAGGGAAATATACAAACATCCACCTATCTATGAAAGAGAGATATAAACACAGCCACCTATCTATAAAGGGAGATATAAACACAACCACCTATCTATAAAGGGAGAAATAAACACAACCACCTATCTATAAACGGAGATAAAAACACATCCACCTAGCTCTAAAGGGAGATATACAACCATCCACCTATCTATAAAGGGAGATATAAACACAACTTATCTATAAAGTGAGATATAAACACAACCATCTATAAAGGGAAAAATTAACACAACCACCCATCTATAAAGGGAGATAAAACCATAGCCACCTATCTATAAAGGTTTTTTTTAAACACAACCACCTAGCTTTAAACGGAGATATAAACACATCCACCTATCTATAAAGGGAGATATAAACACATCCACCTTTCTATTAAAGGGAGATATAAACACACCACCTAGCTTTAAACGGAGATATAAACACATCCACCTATCTTTAAAGGGAGATATAAACACATCCACCTATCTATAAAAGGGAGATATAAACGCATCCATCTATAAAGGGAGATATAAACACAACCACATATCTCTAAAGGGAGATATAAGCCATTTTTACCAGAATTACACAGTAAATTATACTAACAAAACATTTAGTATCGTGCTTACACTTATTTACTGTACCACCATACAAGATAAATATATGATATGGACAAACTCACTGAGTACAACATAAATCACTTAATGAACAACATTATAAAACTAAAAACACAGTTTTACTCTATGTAACGGCCTTAACGAAAAATATAGAAGACCATCATATTTGTGTGAGTACTTCCGGTTAATAAGCGTCGAAACAGAATTCATATTAAAGCAATATAGGAGAATAATAATATTATACATAATTTGGTATATTTCTTTTTAAGGCATATTTAATGTTGTTTTAAAAATCTTTTTCAAATCTTTTTATCATTACGTCGGAAAACTGCTGTGTATGGTGATCTTCGGTCCTGAGGAAGGATGTGTGGAGCAACATTTCAAATAAACAATCGTCATGCGGGGTGGGGGTAAACACGTACATGTTAATACAAGGAAAACAGGCGCGTGGAGTTTGACAAAAATACACATTTAAGAAATTGTCTGATAGAACAAAACACTATCGTTTTTTTCGATCCATGCCCATCATCGTACTCTGTGTCTTACCTGCAGCTTCAGTTTCCATGGAGGGAACATCTGGAATTGTCATTAGAAGAGCGGATAAAAGAAACTCTAGCCATATTGAGGTCGCCATTTTGGAGCAAGCCACTTACAAAAAACTGTTTCGTTGTAGTGGTTGTGAGAGTAACGGGAGCGCTGGGGCAGAGCTCAATGGGAACCAAGTGGTCCACTTCCGGTTACAGCTCGGCTGTTATGTGAGGACAAGTCATGTGTATTACTGACAAAGTAGTGTCAGCTTGATGTGAAACATTTTACACACCACGTTGTCCCATAGGTCCGCTATCAAAATTATCTTGATATTCCACTTAATAACATGAACTTGTTTTGCCGTGCCATGTTTCTCTCAGACATCTATTTATTGATAGAGATGTGTGTATCTTGTTGTAAGTGTTAGTGACAATCGGTCACTACTGTTCAAATCAATCGCAATGAAATGGCAACTCTGTAGTGTGTATCCATTGGTGATGCGGTATCTTAATGATACTACTAATACTAATTAGGCTGGCGCTGCATGCGTAATATCGTTTTAGTCGGGGTGTAAAGCTGACCGCACTCCAGGCGTTTTAAAGGTCAGTAACCTAGTATAGGGTCACCACTGCTGAAGACGGCAGCGAACCCTCAAGTGTCCTTAGTAGAGAGTGGGCCTTTAGAAGAGGTAAATTGGTGGATATATTAACTCATACATACATGTATAACATATCAACTGAAGACGCAGTTTGGGGTCAACTGATATATACGTTCCTGGGTTTATACAACAATGACGTACCGACGAAAACTCAAGCTAATAACTGATAACTTCTTCTAAATTAAATATCACCTTTTGCGATAAGATGTGCACTCGATTGCAACGGTTATTCTATATTTTTAGACACACTCAGTTGTTTATAAACATCGTCATGACTAGGACCAGATACTTCAAATCACCACGTTTTTCATATTACCTTTCTTGCGACGGCGTCAAATCCAATCATGACATAAACATATGAATATTTATTTACTAGAACGTATGGTACTGGTATAAATCTGAACCGCAGATATCATATAAGTGCTAAAAAAAGACCGAATGTGATATGACGCAGATAATTTACGTCACAACAAGACTATATAATCTCTAAACGAAGTATGCTTGGCTCGATCACATATATACTACGGACTTATTTCAATACAATTGTGCATTTTATTAACCTCAAAATAAACACATGATTAGAACAATGTAACAACGATTCTTCGTTTTTCATTTTCCTATTCTTATATTGTCTCTAGAAACGTCAACAAAGGAAACTGAAAGCCTAATTTCTGCTTCAAATGTTACATAAATAAGTGAATTTGGAAACAATCTCTGTAAAATCAGTGTGTAGATATAAGTGCTGATATTGTATTTTATAGCAATTGAAAAGTACAATGAATGATGGTTGAATGATATGAACATTGTTAAAGATACTTGATACATGTATGTACATCATATTGGTGATATGTACATAATATAGGCGATATTTTGTATATAAGATAGGTGATATTTTGTATATAATATAGGTGATATGTACATAAGAAAGGTGATATTTTGTATATAAGATTGGTGATATGTACATAATAAAGATGATATTTTGAACATAAGATTGGTGATATGTACATACTATAGATGATATTTTGAACATAAGATTGGTGATATGTACATAATATAGATGATATTTTGTATATGAGATTGATGATATGTACATAATATAGGTGACATTTTGTATAAAATAGGTGATATGTACATACTATAGATGATTTGTACATAAGATAGGTGATATTTTGTATATAAGATTGGTGATATGTACATAATATAGATGATATTTTGTACATAAGGTTGGTGATATGTACATAATATAGATGTTATTTTGTATATAAGATTGGTGATATGTACCTACTATAGATGATATTTTGAACATAATATTGGTGATATGTACATAATATAGATGATACTTTGTATATAAGGTTGGTGATATGTACATAATATAGGTGATATTTTGAACATAATATTGGTGATATGCACATAATATAGATGATATTTTGTATATAAGGTTGGTAATATGTACATAATATAGATGATATTTTGTAGATAAGGTTGGTGATATGTACATAATATAGATGTTATTTTGTATATAAGATTGGTGATATGTACCTACTATAGATGATATTTTGTATATAAGATTGGTGATTTGTACATAATATAGATGATATTTTGTATATAAGATTTGTGATATGTACATAATATAGATGATATTTTGTATATTAGGTTGGTGATATGTACATAATATAGATGATATTTTGTAGATAAGGTTGGTGATATGTACATAATATAGGTGATATTTTGAACATAATATTGGTGATATGTACATAATATAGATTATATTTTGTATATAAGATTGTTGATATGTACATGCTATAGATGATATTTTGTATATAAGATTGGTGATTTGTACATAATATAGATGATATTTTGTATATAAGATTGGTGATATGTACATACTATAGATGATATTTTGTATAAAAGATTGGTGATATGTACATACTATAGATGATATTTTGTATATAAGATGTGTTATGGAACTTTCCATTGTCCCATATAGAGACATACAAAACATATGACACATACACTAGACATATAAAACTAATCTCCGGTAAACTTTAAACAGCTTTACTCAAACATAACATCAGAAAGTATTAACGTTAACATACTTATAAATCAGTAACACTTTTTCCGGATATCGTCATACTAGTTTGCAACCTCAACCACACACACAGAGTACATTGTTTGTCATCTTTCTAAGAGTGGAAACATTTATTTGAATATGATTCGTGTGTTGTTGGTCCCTTCAATTCAGTCGAATATCAGAGTTTCGTATGATATGGCACCAACGACATACTTCAGGGATATAGTCACATTTCAAGTGTTATATTCATGTATGCTGCAGACGCTGAATTCCTGACCCGTTGGTAAGACATCAGTATCCAGAATGAGGCTTTATCGACGGCATTATTGCACGAAGGTTGCGATTTTCCAGTCTACCTCACCGACAGATAGGTATTTCATCCCATTACCACAGTTTGAAGTGATCATCCCATTCACTTAACATTACTAGATAGTCACTCACAGGGGGTCACAATTTTCGATGTGAAGGACAAAAAAATACTCTTGTGTTGGTGTTTTCATGTAAATAAGAACTTTGGCTTGAAGTTTTGGACGTTTCGATATTTTCTCGCATATATATTAACTAAAATGTACCCTACTAGTAAAATAACCACGCCCACGAATATTCCAAACAGAGTGTAGTGAGCCCAGGTTAACACAGCACGCTTTATCGATCTCGGAGCTGTAAAATAAGATTATATCATATCACATTGCTGGTACAAATAAGAAAATGATTAACTTAATGGAAAGATAAATAAATGAATAAATCGATGAAAAATAAACTAAAGTACTACGGAGGAACGTCGGTGTAAAACGTTGAAGTCCGCGCAACATAACATGCTAAATAGTCTACATGTAATCAATCGCTCAAGTTATTTATCACTACAGTTACTGGAGCATTGCTCTGTACATTACATTTTATGAACGACACATGTTCACAAAAACAAAACGTTTCTTATATAACTGTTCAAACTCGAAGGCTGACTAACACGGTTTTAGAATGGAGAACTAATAATAAAGGTACATGTACCAATACTCTTTATATCAGTTTAGCAGGGGTTTAAAATACAGTTAGAATAAGTTATAACTAGAATTGTGACGTCAGACGTATCAATGGCATCATGTAGAGAATCACCTACGTTTGGACTTTGCCCAAAACTCGATCCTGAAGCCAGGATTGGAGTGATGTCTGGCGCTGGCAGTGAACACCACGTGGGAAGACCGGCGTGTACCCGTGAGAATTCCCCGGGGGAACATATATCCGCACCAGGAGTCCAATTCCGGGTACCATTCGTTCGGCCCTGTAACAGACTATAACGTGATCATTCCTGAGAACAATCGCGGCCCTTATGTTCAAAATGAACATTTAGAACGAAAATTGTCATGAATCTAAATGTTATTTTTCATTTTTTCACAACAAAAAAGCAATGCCTAAGTTCGGGAAAATCTACACCTACGTACATTAGAAGCAGACAGAAACGGAAGTACCTGTAAGTAAGGGTGATACATTTATAAAGCTCCACCATTTAGTTCTGTAAAAGTTATGTCAGAGACTATGCTACAAATACACCACATGTACAATACATAGCGTACGGTGTTACAACTGTGGTTGTCTCCCATGAATAGATTCCTTTACCGTTGTAGATGATGATAGCTTCCTCGTAGCAGGGCGTTGCGTCTCGGATACGACAGTCGATCACCTTAAAATTGACAACACCGTACGGTATAGAGGCATTGGCGGTGAGGTACCACTCGTATGTCAGTACACTGAAACATAAAACAGCCTCATACGGCACTGTAATTATGTAACGTAAACACACTCGTATGACAGTACACTGAAACATAAAACAGTCTCATACGTTGGAGTGATTATGTAACGTAAACACACTCGTATGTCAGTACATTGAAACATCAAACAGTCTCATACGTCACTGTGATTATGTAACGTAAACACACTCGTATGTCAGTACATTGAAACATCAAACAGTCTCATACGTCACTGTGATTATGTAACGTAAACACACTCGTATGTCAGTACATTGAAACATCAAACAGTCTCATACGTCACTGTGATTATGTAACGTAAACACACTCGTATGTCAGTACACTGAAACATAAAACAGTCTCATACGTCACTGTAATTATGTAACGTAAACACACTCGCATGTCAGTACACTGAAACATAAAACAGTCTCATACGTGACTGTAATTATGTAACGTAAACACACTCGTATGTCAGTACACTGAAACATAAAACAGCCTCATACGTCACTGTAATTATGTAACGTAAACACACTCGTATGTCAGTACACTGAAACATAAAACAGTGTATACGTCACTGTAATTATGTAACGTAAACACACTCATATGTCAGTACACTGAAACATAAAACAGTCTCATACGTCACTGTAATTATGTAACGTAAACACACTCATATGTCAGTACCCTGAAACATAAAACAGTCTCATACGTCACTGTAATTATGTAACGTAAACACACTCATATGTCAGTACCCTGAAACATAAAACAGTCTCATACGTCACTGTAATTATGTAACGTAAACACACTCATATGTCAGTACCCTGAAACATAAAACAGTCTCATACGTCACTGTAATTATGTAACGTAAACACACTCATATGTCAGTACCCTGAAACATAAAACAGTCTCATACGTCACTGTAATTATGTAACGTAAACACACTCATATGTCAGTACCCTGAAACATAAAACAGTCTCATACGTCACTGTAATTATGTAACGTAAACACACTCATATGTCAGTACCCTGAAACATAAAACAGTCTCATACGTCACTGTAATTATGTAACGTAAACACACTCATATGTCAGTACCCTGAAACATAAAACAGTCTCATACGTCACTGTAATTATGTAACGTAAACACACTCATATGTCAGTACCCTGAAACATAAAACAGTCTCATACGTCACTGTAATTATGTAACGTAAACACACTCATATGTCAGTACCCTGAAACATAAAACAGTCTCATACGTCACTGTAATTATGTAACGTAAACACACTCATATGTCAGTACCCTGAAACATAAAACAGTCTCATACGTCACTGTAATTATGTAACGTAAACACACTCATATGTCAGTACCCTGAAACATAAAACAGTCTCATACGTCACTGTAATTATGTAACGTAAACACACTCATATGTCAGTACCCTGAAACATAAAACAGTCTCATACGTCACTGTAATTATGTAACGTAAACACACTCATATGTCAGTACCCTGAAACATAAAACAGTCTCATACGTCACTGTAATTATGTAACGTAAACACACTCATATGTCAGTACCCTGAAACATAAAACAGTCTCATACGTCACTGTAATTATGTAACGTAAACACACTCATATGTCAGTACCCTGAAACATAAAACAGTCTCATACGTCACTGTAATTATGTAACGTAAACACACTCATATGTCAGTACCCTGAAACATAAAACAGTCTCATACGTCACTGTAATTATGTAACGTAAACACACTCATATGTCAGTACCCTGAAACATAAAACAGTCTCATACGTCACTGTAATTATGTAACGTAAACACACTCATATGTCAGTACCCTGAAACATAAAACAGTCTCATACGTCACTGTAATTATGTAACGTAAACACACTCATATGTCAGTACCCTGAAACATAAAACAGTCTCATACGTCACTGTAATTATGTAACGTAAACACACTCATATGTCAGTACCCTGAAACATAAAACAGTCTCATACGTCACTGTAATTATGTAACGTAAACACACTCATATGTCAGTACCCTGAAACATAAAA
The DNA here is from genome assembly GCF_002113885.1 of Mizuhopecten yessoensis. Classification (NCBI taxonomy): domain Eukaryota; kingdom Metazoa; phylum Mollusca; class Bivalvia; order Pectinida; family Pectinidae; genus Mizuhopecten; species Mizuhopecten yessoensis. The sequence goes on along the minus strand of NW_018407895.1, from coordinate 710,344 downwards.
CAGTCTCATACGTCACTGTAATTATGTAACGTAAACACACTCATATGTCAGTACCCTGAAACATAAAACAGTCTCATACGTCACTGTAATTATGTAACGTAAACACACTCATATGTCAGTACCCTGAAACATAAAACAGTCTCATACGTCACTGTAATTATGTAACGTAAACACACTCATATGTCAGTACCCTGAAACATAAAACAGTCTCATACGTCACTGTAATTATGTAACGTAAACACACTCATATGTCAGTACCCTGAAACATAAAACAGTCTCATACGTCACTGTAATTATGTAACGTAAACACACTCATATGTCAGTACCCTGAAACATAAAACAGTCTCATACGTCACTGTAATTATGTAACGTAAACACACTCATATGTCAGTACCCTGAAACATAAAACAGTCTCATACGTCACTGTAATTATGTAACGTAAACACACTCATATGTCAGTACCCTGAAACATAAAACAGTCTCATACGTCACTGTAATTATGTAACGTAAACACACTCATATGTCAGTACCCTGAAACATAAAACAGTCTCATACGTCACTGTAATTATGTAACGTAAACACACTCATATGTCAGTACCCTGAAACATAAAACAGTCTCATACGTCACTGTAATTATGTAACGTAAACACACTCATATGTCAGTACCCTGAAACATAAAACAGTCTCATACGTCACTGTAATTATGTAACGTAAACACACTCATATGTCAGTACCCTGAAACATAAAACAGTCTCATACGTCACTGTAATTATGTAACGTAAACACACTCATATGTCAGTACCCTGAAACATAAAACAGTCTCATACGTCACTGTAATTATGTAACGTAAACACACTCATATGTCAGTACACTTAAACATAAAACAGTATCATACGTCACTGTAATTATGTAACGTTAATACACTCATATGTCAGTACACTAAAACATCAAAGTGAAACAATCACATACGTCACTGCAACTTACGTTTGTAGTTAAAGCTAAAGCAGGCCGAAATCTAAGGTTGTTAGCTAGAATACTTACTTTCCGTAAGGTTTGGGGTAGTTTGGTGACGTCATAATCTGTTTCTCGTTTCCAACCGTTATATAGGTCTTCACCGTCGTACGACTAGCATCTTAAAAAGCAATTTTATTCCGGCGTTATTTTCGTGATTATATTTATTCATACATGTAAGCAACTTTTTTTCAGTGGGCAGGTTTGTTGAAGACAAATGAAAAATAAAACGAAATGAGGTGTGAAATGTTCTCGCTATTTAAATTGAGACTCGGGTGTAATAAATCCTTTGTCACTCGAAAACCATGCAATAACATCTACTTATCTAACGATGTGAGTATGAACCCAGGCCCTGAAGTGACCACCACAGTGTGGAATGTCCAGTCAACCGAGACGACATTTACCTGTATAAAGTGTACAGACGTATACCATAGTGGCTGTCTGAACAATGATAATACTATTGAACTAAATTCAACCCTAGAGTGGGTCAGTGACAAATGTGTTGTTAACTTTTCCCGGAATTATGACTTTCATATCTCTTCGGACAAATATGTTCAAAACTTATCGAAGGGAATGAAATTTGCACACTTAAATATTTGTGGTATTTCTAACAAACTTGACCATATCAAGATACTTTTAGGTAAAGGACTTCTGATGTCTTAGCGTTAACTGAAAGTAAACTTGATGATTCTACGGATCCACAGGATGTCTCCATTCACGGATACATGGCATACCACCGGGAGTGACACCGACACGGTGGAGGAGATATAGTTTACGTCAAATAATCTTTGACTGTAGAAGATGAATCTTCATTAATTCCTGACGGAAATGAAGTACTGGCTTTAAAAATAAAGCAAAGCAATTCTTCTTGTATACAATGTGTTTCAGTAGAACGACCTCCAAGTGAAAAAGTTGACTGGTTTCCTCGTTTCGACCAGATCATAGAGTTCATATCTACACCCAACCATCCATTAATTGTTATGGGCGATTTCAATATTGACGAACCGACAAACAAAAAACTAAAAAACTCAAATGGACAATTTATGGTTTAGACCAAAATATTTTGTCTCCGACAAGAAAACGAAAGACAAAAACTTTAATAGACCATATTTATACCTCCCACTCATTTTGTTGTACAGAGGCGGGAGTAATCCTTTAAGGAATAAATGATCATGACATGGTTTATGCCATTAGAAAATCAAATAAATCCAATTCAAACGATGAATATGTAAAAATTAATTACAGAAACTTCAAAAAAGTTAATAGTGACGAATTCAAAGCTGACATGATGCCGTGGTCAGTCATTGAGGTCTTCTACAATATCGATGATGCATGGGACTCTTTTTAACAATTATTTTATAATGTCATAGATAAACACATGCCTTTAAAAGAAAAACGTGTAAGTGCTAAGTCTGAAAAAATGGATAAATGATGATGTACTCAGCGAAGTGCACACACGTGATTACCTGCATGATAAGGCAAGATCATCTAAAAAAGGCACTGACTGGGATTTGTATAAAGCTTCCAGAAATAGAGTTCTAATTAGAATAAAACAAGCAAAACGTGATTATCTTGCTGAAGGTATGCTTCAATGCCGAAACAACTCTAATGATATGTGGAAAAGGATTAAAGATTTCCTACCATCATCCAAATCAAATAGTGTCCCCTATAGCTAGTCCCAATTTAAATAGCGAGAACATTTCAGGAAATGAAGATATTTGAAATGCTTTTAATGATTACTTTTGCAGTATTGGGCTGGAATTTAGGAAGTAAGTTTGTTTCAAGTTTACTAATTTTAGATTATTTTACCCCTAATGAAAATAAGTTTTCCATCCCATTAATCACACCTGACTTTGTAAGAAAACAAATAGCAGAGTTGCGTGATGGAAACGCTACTGGTATTGATGGAATTTCTATCAAATTATTAAAACTAGCAGGTGACTCAATTATTGAACCTTTAACATATATTTTTTACAAGTCCATAAATATTGTTTCGTTTCCTACTGACTGGAAAAAGGCAAAAGTCATCCCAATTTCTAAATCTGGTGACATGACCTCTGTAAATAATTACAGGCCTATATCTGTCCTCTCTGTTGCCAGTAAAATTTTAGAGACACATGTACATAACTCTGTATATGAATATTTGTCATCAAATAAATTACTGTCTGATTCCCAATATGGTTTCAGACCTAACCATTCCACAGAAACTGCTCCTACCGGTTTAGTAGATCAGTGGTCCAAAATTATTAACGATGGTAAATTAACATGTGTTTTATTTTTAGATTTATGTAAAACCTTTGATACTGTGAACCACGAAGTGTTGCTACTTAAGCTCAAGGCTTACGGTGTTTCAGAACAATCAATGAAATGTTTCAGATCGTATCTATATGACAGAGTGCAAGCTGTCAATTTTAAAGGTGTATTATCATCCTTCAAAAACATAAATATTGGTGGCCCCCAAGGTTCGATACTGGGACTTTTATTTGTTATACTTCATTATTCATATGAATGTTTAAAAGTATTCATCAGTGACAATGTATGCTGACGACACCCCACAAATTGTTAAAGGTGAGTCAGTTAATGACGTTGAGAGAAAATTAAGTGAGGACCTTCAGTTATCATGTAAGTGGATAACCCAAAACAAAATGAGTCTTAACCTTACAAAAACTCAGTGTATACTAATTGGTTCTTCCCAGAAGCTCCCAAAACTTAGAATATTGTGCATTAAAGTAGACGATGTAAGCATTGGTTTTTTAAAGCAAAATGTATTTACTTATGTCAGCAAGGTTTCAACTAGGACTACCCGTTCTTTAACATAAACAACCCTCTACATACTGAAGAGACACGAAACGCTACAAGCCTTCTGTCTTTTAAAATGTTATATCTTAGCAACTATTAAATTTCCATTCATATATTATAGTTAAGATGTGTTCATTTTAATATGTCCTTGGTGTAAGAACTTTTTACTAAAGTGATGGTGCAGTGGACAGACCTCGCAGGAATGGACCTCCCCAACTCTTGGAAAGCTCCATTGTGCCTCACTGAACTATTATCTTATACCGGTAGCATTATATATGCTTTTTTTCTTTTTCTTTTTCTATGTAAGTGATGTTGTGTAAAATTTCATAGTGTGTTTATATGTGTCTTTTACAGGGCCATATTGTAAACTAGACGAAAGTCTAAATATGTTACTCTGTCTAAAAAAAAGAATTTATTATTATTATTATTACTATAATTATATTTATTTTGGAACCACTAATCATGGTCTTATCACTTTGTTTATCATATAATCTTTTCGTGACGAAATATCGAAAAAAAAGACGAACACTTGCGTAAAATAACGAAAACATTATTAAACTCTTAGGTAGTTTTTCATCGTTTTGTTTGACAATCGACACGTTCAACTAGTTAAATATATAATTCTGTATGAATTTAATTTCCATTTACTCTTCCTGCCGTGTGACAGGGGACATACATTTGTAGTTTCCTACTTAGCTACTATCTTTACCACTCTATGACTTTAACACTACCGTATCCTCTGATAAATAATAAACAAACGTGACCTTATTGTAAAATATAACTGAATTATGCATTCTATTGTAAATTGATAAAAATACATTAATAAAAATCTAAATAGATAAAAATGAATACAGCACTGCTATGGTTTCGAACCTTTTATGTTTACATAAAAGTTTCGTTTTGTCTTCGCTCTATAAAACTCGTGCACATTTTATATTACTGCAAAGTCCTAGAATGGAAAATAAAGTAATTCTGGTACATAAGTATGTTTTTCGGAAGGACCCAATGCACGTTTATTTACCGGAACTGTTGATGTAAATAAACACATTAAAAAGGATATTACAGCGGTAATCCTAAATCAATTTTCTGAAGTCGGGGAAACCGCATGTCAATTGAGAGAAATTAAATGAACCATTATTAAAGATATTGATTCTGTCAAAAAACAGTATGAACAAAGTTTTCTTTAGATATCTCTTCAAAACATATTTATCAGTTAAGCGGAATATCATAAATATATCGTTTTATTTCCTCCTTTTGAAAACATACTATGTAGGGACAATTCTCCGCCAAAGGCGGTCGGCTTCTGTAACCCTTTATTAGCATCCATTAAGACGTTATGTCAATGAAAATGATAGGGACGAGATAACTACATTTTTCTAAACACTTACCACAGGAAAGTAATAATCCGAACAAAGTCAGTAACACATGTATGAGAGCGGCCATGTTTCCTGCTATAGGTAAGAGTTGATTTGTTTTGGTACACCACTGTATCTGTATACAACATCAATATAACCAACAGATTACCGCTATAATTCTGCATTAAAACTTCACGTAGTCAAAACGGTAAATCGGATCATAGGATTATCGACCGGCCCGTGTCGACACTCACTGTTCACGACAGGTACCAGCGTTAATTAACGCCAGCTATAAAGAGCGGCCATAGTTCAACCCAGTGGGTGTTATTGTAGCCAAGTCCCATATTGTTGACATTTCTTTATAAACAACTTTCTATTTTCAAGGAGAAATGTACAGTCAGATTTATAAATGCGAAAAGTTAATCAAACATATCACAATGTAATAATTGTCTAATAAAATCGAGGTCGAGAAAACAATCAATTACAAATTATAAATCGTTCCTATTAATCTATTTATTTAAAAGTGGTTGAACAAATACTGAAATATTGTTCATGTAGGTAGTGCATGTCGTTCCTGATGGTACAAGTTCTAAACCTTCACAAAGTATTCCAGATTAGAGATTGTATATGTAGTACTATTACTTCGAACAGTTTACACGTGCTATTGGGTCCTAGCAAGATTTGTGAATCTTTTAAAATTACAAACGGCCTAGCTCATATACATGTTTTGTTCGATATATAGATGGTACGGGTTAGGGCAGCCAAGTTATTGTGGCAACTCCTACTTACAATACGGAATTGCAAATTGGTTTGCTTCAAATTTGTTTAACGTCCTATAAACAGCTAAGATCACTTAAGGACGTACCTCCATGTGTGTAGTGTATGCATGCTTGCGTGTGTGTATGCAGGAGACGTGTAATGTTGGTGGACTTGCCTCCTTGTGATAGCGCGATCTGATGCCGACTTTAAAGTGCTCTCACACTGAAATGCTATTCCGAAGGCATCAAGCACAGCATTCCGCCCGGTCACATTATACTGACAACGGGTGAACCAGTTGTTACCATTCCTCTTAATGCTGAACGCTAAGCGGGGAATAACAACTATTTGGTATGTCCCGGCTTGGGGACAGAACCCATTGCCTTCCTCACCTTGGCGAACGCTCAACATTCAAGCCAAATGTGAGGTGTTGCCAAGCAAGACGCCAGGAAATTGAAGGGAAGTTAGAAGCAGAAAGAAAAGTAAAGATACAAAATATTGCAATGGGCACAGAAGATTTCTTTTGGTCGCAACTGAGTCCCTAAATAGAGGACACCAAAGTAAATCCCCAATTCTGCAGGAAGTTCTCGCATTAGTCGCCTCCTACGATACATGCAGTGGGTAACAGAAGGTATATTCCTTTCCCGATCCCCCACTTGCAGGGATAAATAATAAAATGTTTTTTTGTGTGTTAAATCACAAACATTAATAAATATTAGTATAACTGTATGCGATACACTTACATATGTATACGTAATACACAAAAATGTACTGGATACGTAGTGCACAAACAGTGGTATGCGTTTTACACATATATCGTATATGTTTTGTTTGGTTTATTGGATTCAGTGTTTTATTTACAGCTATGATCATCTTAGGACGTTCCTTCATAATGTCGGTGATAGTGCGGATCTGATAAGAGTGCTGAAATAACACACCGAATGAACTCCAAAAATAATTCCATCCGGTCGCGTTATAGTGACACTGGGTTAACCAGTTTTCGCAATTTCCCTAAATGCCGAACTTACAGTAGATAATACCATTTAAAGGACTGATTATTTCCCGGCCTGGGGAGAGAGCCCATTGCCTGCCCCACTTTGGCGTACATCCCCAAGGAAATCCCCAATTCTGCAGGGGGTCCCACATTTATGGCTTATACACGCAACATACAAACACAGTAGTATGCGTATTAACGAAACTTTTGTAAAGTTACATTCGTACATGTATGAGCAAGCTTTACTTGTTATCAAGTTCAATGCATTTTTCTTCGATAAATAGGTGTTACCTGTTGGCATAGGCAATTTGCTCCTCTCTCACTAAATAGGCTCATTTAATAGGTTAGTTGAATGAAAGGGTGATCTAACTGTAATATTGCTAGTAATGTTAATAAATTAATTCAAGACGGATTGACCTGTCCCAATAGCATCAGCGTCATCTAGGAGGAGGAATCGAAGAAGCCCATTCCCTTCACACAAATAGACTGAGGACAGAAAATAGACCCATAGAGCTGCTAGTTAACAGGAAACCAACGTATACCGTAGTCCAATTTCTACCATCCTTGTTACACACACTAGGAGTTGTGAGAACTTTACCAGATAGTTTTAAAGCCATCTCATTACAATCAGAGATAATCACGAAATTATGTGAGTGGAGGATACGATCAAAGTGAAGAAAGTCACTAGAGAAGTCAGGATGATAGATCTAAATCAGGAGGATTTTAATAAGAAAAGGATTTGCAGTGTCTTTTATGTAAAAGCGTATCTGAAGGCATACAGTAAGATTTCAAAAAGCATCACGTGCATTCATCCACGAGACTGCATCAGACACTGCGTTACATACCAATGTCCCTATAAGGTACGAGACGGTGTATGTGTGTAATTGTGCAAGGAAAGCAAACATAAGATTTAATACCCGACATAGATATTTATGTTAATTTAGAAGATATCGTATATCCAATAAAAATATTTCATTCAATCCTAATTCTACGAGATAACGCTTATAACGTTTAAAGATATCTGTATTTGAATTCGAGATGTCTTTTTATATACAAAACTTCTGCGACCCCTCTATCGGATTTAAATGTAAAGCCGGCTGATCATAATTATTAGTAAATAATAACTTGCAATATTTGAATATCCGAGTAACCTGGGGAGAAGTTCAGCTCGAGGCCAGAGGAGCATCAAAAAGAGCCAATTCTGTTTTACCGCGAACTTCCACAAGGAAAGAAAGGAAAATACCATCAACAAAACTGTACAATAATCAAACACATCAACAAGAACAATCCTGACATCGATTAGAAAGATATTACATTTTGGATCAATAGTGCAATCAGGGGCGGAAGCAAGTGGATTTTTGATATACCGGACGCTGGGTGGCGGTCATTTTGAATTTTCGCGTCTGACAGAGTAAGCCCACATTTTCGCGAGGTTTACCCCAGCTCATTTTAATCAGCAACCTCAAATTAGCTTTTGAACCCTGCCTGAAAAAATGGTCACGGACGTTTATGCTATCAAAACACCCGGAGTTCGAGCAACCGGATAAAACCGAGTTTCATCTGCAAGAGGCACAACTGCAACATTTTCCCATTTTATTGTTTGATTTTTATTTCAAATCTCTCATCAATTCTATTCCGGAATGAAACAGTGGTTATCCAGAACGGTAACTTTTTACATATCTACGCATATGTATTAATACTATTGATAAAATAAAGTAGGAATGAGACGTAATTCGAATAACCCTTCTAACAGTGAATTTAGGATACATTGCAGGGCAATATTGTAGCACTCGTGATCAGGGCAATAGTTCTAACATATAAGCTGTTTCGTTTGTCTGTTTTCTTTATGCAAGTAGTAGCACGTAACATCAATATTATTATATATACAAAATTTATGTCATCTCAATGTTAACTTAAGAGGCGACTAATAAGGGACAAGCAGCAGACCTGCATCATTTTTATTTTTTTAACTTAAATATTGGTATCTAAGATACATATTACTGTATTTAGCTTGTCTGACAAACATCAGTTCCTAAGTGAAAGACAACATGTCAAAGCTGAATCAGGAAAACACGGAACTTATCGTCTTTTCCCGAAGTGTCAGCAGACAGTGGCTCTCCAGCTCAAGGTCTTTGCCAGAACTACTGAGACTGTCCTAATTGTAAAACCTTAGGGATATACTTTGTAATTCACTAAACATGGAGAAACAAGTGAACGCTATTGCCAAATTATGTTACTATCAGATCGGAAACATAGGCTGTATTCAGCAGTTTGTAACAGCATATGCATGCAAGACTGTGGTGCATTCACTTGTAACCTCTCGGTTGGACTGTGGCAAGGCTCTGCTCTTTGGTTTATCTGACAAACTAACTGGTCATCTGCAAAGGTTCCAGAAGACGTCTGGTTACTCGTACACGAAAAGAGATCACACATCACACCTGTGCTATATTCATTACACTGGTTACCAATACGGTACAGGTCGCAGTGCAAGATTTTGGTGAACACACATAAGGCTCTGAATTGAACAGATCATCCATCATGTTATTCCCAATACTAAATTAAAACAATCAACACGTATATGTCGATAGATTCTTCTTCTTCTCCTTCCGGTATTGAGTCGATCTCCTCAGTATTGAGTTTAAATCGACTAAGCATGATTGATATAACAGGTGGTACCCCAAAATGTAAAAAAAAAAATATGTTAAAACTATATACAGCATCGGAGGTTGCTAGTCTACTGGATGATAAGCGGCAAAGCAATGTTTTTGAGCTTGGCCCTAAACTCTCTATGGCCGGTGTTGCTACCTCTTCTGGGAGTTTATTCTATTCCCTGGTGGATATGGGAAAAAGAAATACTGGTAAACCTCTTCTGTCGTAGTCGTTGCTGTCCTCTTGTTCTGTTGTCACTTGCCCGTTAATATAGGACCGTGTCAATATCGACTTGTTTGTGCATGATCTTATAGCATGTGATGAGTTTCTGTTTGGATCTCAGCTATCATGGTTGTAACACATTCGGGAGTCCTGAAAGAGAAGTCGTCGTAGCGGACAGCACGTTGCTGGACCGGTGCCACTTCTGTGACAAGAGCGGCTTGGTGAGGAATCCCACGTTGATGCTGCATACTTTAGGATCGGCCGGACAAGGGGCTAGTACATGTTGACACTCGGGGTGCACCTTTTGATGTTCCTTCTGCGAAATTCAAGAGTCCGTGATGCCTTGCCACTGGTTTATGTGTTTGTTCCAGGTGAGGTCCTTGTTGATATGCACTCCCAGGTACTTTCTAATATTGTTTTCAAATATGCAGCGAAACAGGAGACAGTGGTCTGCAAATCAGGCAGGTCTTTGATGTAGGCTAGAACAGAAATTGACCGAGTACTGTCCCCTGATATGACATCAAGTGGATCCGAGGTATGTCCGACCGACACAACGGATTGAGTCCGTTTGGATAGGAAATCCTTGATCCACTGAAGGGCAGTACCTCTCAGACCATAAACGTCCAGCTTCTTTAGTTGTTTCTTACATACTGTATGAATGAGTCATTTTGTTTAAAGCCTTTGCGAAGTCCAATCAGATCACATCGGCTTTGCAGTCCCGGTCCTAGTTACGTACCAATACATCAAAGGTCATGAGTAGTTGAGTTGCACAGGATCGTTGTGAACGAAAGCCATACTGTTTCCCTCGCACGATATGTTTTCTGTCGAAGTGGTCCATGACTATGCTGTAGATAATGTGCTCTATGATCCTCTGTAGTTGGCAGCGACATGTTATTCTCCTTTCCTGTAGATAGGAACTATGTAGGCTTCTGTCCAGTCATCTGGCACAGTTTCCATGACACTTGATAGCTTGAATATACTGGTAAGGTATATGGGGCAATCTCTGGACCCGTATTCATGAAACTGTTCTCATGCTCAAGCATCAGGAGATTAATATTTGCTTCCTGGGTCCAGCTTGTTTACTACCTGTCAAAAGCCATATGTTATTGCTTGTATGTGTATGTGTCAGACCAAGCGCCGGTTTAGCAGCGATTAGTACCTCTCCATATGTATCCCCTCTCCTGTCTGCTCGGAGTACACCAAATCCAATCCCCGAGGGAAGATTTTCTCCGGTGCCAATTTTGTCATTTAACCAGGTCTTAGTACTTAGGATTATATCAGGTTGGGCAGGTTTGGTTTGGTTTCATTTTGTTTAACATCCCATTAAAACAGCAAAGGTCATTTAAGGACATGCCTCGATGATTGTTGTGTATGCGTGTATGTGTGCCGGAGAAATGGTATGTTAGAGTACTTGCCTTCTTGTGATAGCGCGGATCTGTTGCCGACTTAATAGTGCTAACTCACTGAAATGCAATGCCGAAGGCGCCCAGCACAGCTATCCGCCCGGCCACATAATACTGAAAACGGGTGAACCGGTTATTGCCATTACCCCAAATGCTAAACGTTAAACAGGGAATAACAACTACCATTTTTAAGGACTTTGGTATGTCCCGGCCTGGGGACAGAATCCATTGCCTTCCTCAACATTGAAGCCAGAAGTGAGGTACAGTATTGCCAAGCAAGCATCCTCGATATCCAGGGGTTACGCTCACTTTCGCTCTCTACACCCTAGCAAAATTGAAGGCACGAAGATAGCTGTTTGATTGGTCTCATGTAAAAAAAACTTGACCAATCGATAGGCTGATACATGTCCTTTGAAGATTGCAAGGGAGAGACGCCCGATTTCAATGCCTAACAATGTTTGCCGTTACGTGACCGCGAGTTTCTTTTGATGTACATCAAAGGATCGAACTAGTCTTCTTGTCTCATCAACCAGGTGGCGCATACAGAGCCTTTACTTTTGCTATGACATATTCCAGGGGTGCAGAGAGCGAAAGTGAGCGTAACCCCTGGATATCGAGGATGCCAAGAAAGGTGCTTGGAAATAAAATGTAGATAGAAGTAGAAATAAAGACAAAGATCCGAAATGTTGCAATGGGAGCAGCAGATTTGTTTTCGTCGTCCTGAAGCGGAACTTAGCTAAATTTGCTTTAAAACGCATCTCCTCCTAAACACCAGAGATAATTCCAACGTCGTTATCGTTGTAAAGCTTATCTCAATTCAATGGAGGCCCCTGGTTAGTTAAAAGTCAGATATTGTGGTACCAGTTGGGTTAGAACATAGATCTTGTCTGGTTTTGAGGAAATTTCATATAAAGATGTACTAATGCATTCAGTTGTAATGACTTGAATATAAAACCAGATGAGCGAAACAGATCCAATGGATCTCTTGTTGATCATAAAGTTTACAGTTAATCAAAATTATAAAGGACAATATATATGAGATAAGCTTTACAACATTGCAGGCGCGCAGGTACAAACATATGAAAAATTATGTAAATACTATAGTGCTTTATAAATATTCAGCATCTCGGCAAAGTACAAAAACTTCCATCCTTTGGTATTATATGTGGCAAGTAGTTGGGCAAACTTTAAGGCTGAAATCCGGCTGTAAAAAGAGCATATTAGAACGAAATGAAATTCTTCTTCAAATAGAGTATGACGCCGAGGTCAAAAAAGCTAATTCCTGGAAATATGTCTGTGTCTTTCTGTCTCGTTAAAAAGGTTGTAAGAAGACAGTCGGAGCTTAGCGATCGCTTTCTGGTGCTTTGTAAGTAGTTACATGTAAATATGACCCCTACATGTTATCAAGAGTGGTGATATTCATAGAATCTAATTAAGTTAGCGCTGAAAATGTAAAGAAGAGGGTACTGACAACGAAAAGGTGATTGTTAGTGACAATTTACATCGAAATGTTATCAAGTGTGATACTTTACATTGAATGTAATTAAGAATGATTCTTTACATCGGAAATTAACTTAAAGTTCTCATTTACATTGAAGTGTAATCAGGATGGGCACTTACATCAAAATGTAATTAAGTTTAGTAATTTACACGGAAACGTAGTTAAGAGTGTTTATTTTACAGTGTAATTTAGATGGATACAATGTAATAACGAGTGTTGCTTTACCCCAAAACATACAACAGACTTCCCCTACTTGTCACCCCTGGCTGCAGGTCGGGCATTGTGAAAATAGCATACACCTGCTGTTACCTACTGCATGATTGTAAGAGGTGGCTAATGAAGAAGGGACCCCCTACATAATTCGGGATTTGCTTATGTGCCCTCTACTTGGGGACACAAAAGCGAACGAAATACAACTGATTCAACCATTGCAATAGTTGCTTCCAACTACAATTTTTTGTGGCATTACCTCACCTTTGTCTTTAATGTTAAACGTTCGCCAAAATATGGAAGGCAATGGGTTCTGTCCCAGGGCCGGGACATACAAAAGTCTTTAAAACTGCTATTTGTAATTCCCGACTGAAAGTTCACCATTTATCCGTTGTCAGTATAATGTGACTGGGCGGAATGGTATGCTGTGTGCCTTCGGCATGGTATTTCAGTGAGATAGCACTACAGAGTCAACAAGATCCGCGCTATCACATGGAAGCAAAAACATGAACATACCCTGTCTCCGGCACACATACACACACGCAGGCATACACAACAAACACGGAGGCACGTCCTTCAATGATCTTAGCTGTTAACAGGACATAAAACAATATAAACCAAACCAAACCATCGCCTACACGATGTTTTACACCTAAACAGCATGGTTTTACCATGTATATTTTATCTTCCAGAAATAACCTCATTACTCTGTATTACTTAACAATCGTCATTTAAAAAAAATCAAAAACTATTTGAAAATTAAACCCTTTTTAGTTTCTATCAAGTTACATCATTTACATTATGCGTCCTCGTGGCATTATTTATCGTGTGTGTTTGGGCGAGCTGAACACAAGACAGCAGTAAACTACCATGCGTAAAAACTGTGGTATTTTTAATTTCAAAAGTATTTTATTGACAATACATATATGATACAAAGATATAAGTTAAAATTAAAAAAGATGTTAGAACAGTATTGACCAAACAATCAGACAACAGGCTATGCCTATATCAGTCTTCTTCTATTTCCGGTAGCTATGTACAATGGTTAAATATATAAAATGTTGTAATTCGTTTTCCTCTCACAGATATGCACACCCACACTCACACCAGCTTATGTGTGATATTCATTGTTTAAGGGACAAAACTTGCCTGAATAGTAATAATAATAATAATAACAATACACGAATATTAATTTGGAATTTATCTAGCATGCATAAGTAACGAAATGTTTTGATGATTTAATATAAAAGTCAACATGTATAATAAAAGTTTTATTTAATTGGTCAGATGCATTACTAATACCATATAATAAATACTGCAGATTTAAATATCCTAATATATTATAAATAGTGGTAATATGGTGCCTAATATTTGAATACAGAGGATTGAAGAAAAAAATGTATTAGATATTCCCTCTGTGCACCACATACACAGGAAGCATCATCAATCCGATGGTCATGTAACTTATCAAAGTTTAGATCACTTTTACAATTTCTTAGCTGAGATGAAATGATGTTAGGTTTCCTCGGAACACAGTTGATAAAGGTTTCTGAAACAGATCTATGAACATTTTTTTTAAAGTTTCCTTTTAAAAGATGAAATTGAGATATCTCGTACGGTGCTAACAAGTGCATTACATTTTACCATTGATGAAGGGAAGACACTATTCATATAAGTAGTAGTTCTTGTCTGTGGTATATTAGCTATTCACTTAAGTAGTAGTTCTTGTCTGTGGTCTATAGCTATTCACATAAATAGTAGTTCTTGTCTGTGGTATATTAGCTATTGGTATAAGTAGTAGTTCTTGTCTGTGGTATATTGCTATTCACATAAGTAGCAGTTCTTGTCTGTGGTATATAGCTATTCACATAAGTAGTAGTTCTTGTCTGTGGTATATATCTATTCACTTAAGTAGTAGTTCTTGTCTGTGGTAAATAGCTATTCACTTAAGTAGTAGTTCTTGTCTATGGTATATAGCTATTCACATAAGTAGTAGTTCTTGTGTGTGGTATATAGCTATTCACTTAAGTAGTAGTCCTTGTCTGTGGTATATAGCTATTCACATAAGTAGTAGTTCTTGTCTGTGGTATATTAGATATTTGTATAAGTAGTAGTTCTTGTCTGTGGTATATTCGCTATTCGCATAAGTAGTAGTTCTTGTCTGTGGTATATTAGCTATTTGTATAAGTAGTAGTTCTTGTCTGTGGTATATTCGCTATTCGCATAAGTAGTAGTTCTTGTCTGTGGTATATTAGATATTTGTATAAGTAGTAGTTCTTGTCTGTGGTATATAGCTATTCGCTTAAGTAGTAGTTCTTGTCTGTGGTATATATCTATTCACTTAAGTAGTAGTTCTTGTCTGTGGTTTATAGCTTTTCACATAAGTAGTAGTTCTTGTCTGTGGTATATAGCTACTCACATAAGTAGTAGTTCTTGTCTGTGGTATATTAGCTATTTGTATAAGTAGTAGTTCTTGTCTGTGGTATATGAGCTATTCGGATAAGTAGTAGTTCTTGTCTGTGGTATATTAGATATTTGTATAAGTAGTAGTTCTTGTCTGTGGTATATGAGCTATTCGGATAAGTAGTAGTTCTTGTCTGTGGTATATTAGATATTTGTATAAGTAGTAGTTCTTGTCTGTGGTATATTAGCTATTCATATAAGTAGTAGTTCTTGTCTGTGGTATATTCGCTATTCGCATAAGTAGTAGTTCTTGTCTGTGGTATATTAGATATTTGTATAAGTAGTAGTTCTTGTCTGTGGTATATACCTATTCACATAAGTAGCAGTTCTTGTCTGTGGTATATAGCTATTCACATAAATAGTAGTTCTTGTCTGTGGTATATTAGCTATTGGTATAAGTAGTAGTTCTTGTCTGTGGTATATAGCTACTCACATAAGTAGTAGTTCTTGTCTGTGGTATATAGCTATTCGCTTAAGTAGTAGTTCTTGTCTGTGGTATATAGCTATTCCCATAAGTAGTCGTTCTTGTCTGTGGTATATTAGCTATTCGTAAAAGTAGTAGTTCTTGTCTGTGGTATATTAGCTATTGGTATAAGTAGTAGTTCTTGTCTGTGGTATATGAGCTATTCGGATAAGTAGTAGTTCTTGTCTGTGGTATATTAGATATTTGTATAAGTAGTAGTTCTTGTCTGTGGTATATTCGCTATTCGCATAAGTAGTAGTTCTTGTCTGTGGTATATTAGATATTTGTATAAGTAGTAGTTCTTGTCTGTGGTATATACCTATTCACTTAAGTAGTAGTTCTTGTCTGTGGTATATTAGCTATTCGTATAAGTAGTAGTTCTTGTCTGTGTGGTATATTAGCTATTCGTATAAGTAGTAGTTCTTGTCCGTGGTATATTAGCTGTTCGTATAAGTAGTAGTTCTTGTCTGTGGTTTATTAGCTATTCGTATAAGTAATATTTCTTGTCTGTGGTATAGTATATTAGCTATTCGTGTAAGTAGTAGTTCTTGTTTGTGGTATATTAGCTATTCTTATAAGTAGTAGTTCTTCTCTGTGGTATATTAGCTGTTCGTATAAGTAGTAGTGCTTGTCTGTGTGGTATATTAGTTATTGGTATAAGTAGGAGTTCTTGTCTGTGGTATAGTATATTAGCTATTCGTATATTAGCTATTCGTATTAGTAGTAGTTCTTGGCTGTGGTATATTAGCTATTCGGATAAGTAGTAGTTCTTGTCTGTGGTATATTAGCTATTCGTATAAGTAGTAGTTCTTTTCCGTGGTATATTAGCTATTCGTATAAGTAGTAGTTCTTGTCTGTGGTTTATTAGCTATTCGTATAAGTAGTAGTTCTTGTTTGTGGTATATTAGCTATTCGTATAAGTAGTAGATCTTGTCTGTGGTATATTAGCTATTCGTATAAGTAATAGTTCTTGTCTGTGGTATATTAGCTATTCGTATAAGTAGTAGATCTTGTCTGTGGTATATTAGCTATTCGTATAAGTAGTAGATCTTGTCTGTGGTATATTAGCTATTCGTATAAGTAATAGTTCTTGTCTGTGGTATATTAGCTATTCGTATAAGTAGTAGTTCTTGTCTGTGGTATATTAAAGAATCTGTTATTTCTGAAGGTATAGTTATTATTAATATTTCGAAATGGTTGAATGATATCATCGAGATATGTTGGAGCGTAATTATTAAGAATCTTATACATTAATGTTAGTTTATGATTTTGTCTTCGTGTGTGTAATGTTTCAAGTTGTGTTTCAGTATACAGAATGTGATGAGATGTACCTCGTCTGAGGCCAGTAATTAATCGCATAGCTTCTAGTTGAACTCATTCTAAAAGATCTGATTCAGATTTGGTACAATTATCCCATACTATATCAGAATATTCTAACACAGGTCTTATATAAGAGACACATAATGTTTTTAATGTATTCCTATCAATTGTAGTTTTTAAATTCCTAAGAATACTTAGTCTAGAGTAAGCTTTTTTTTTTTTTTATAAATATTTGAAATGTAATCTGCCCATGTCCCTTTACTGTTAAAAGTTAGTCCTAAATGATTATGGTGTTCATGTTGTGCAATTGAAGTATTGTTAAATAGCAGTTGAGGATGATTGTTAATTTGTCTACGAGAGAAGTTAATAGCTACAGTCTTATTCGGATTGATTAGGATCTGCCATCGCTTTGACCATTCAGAGATTGATTCGAGATCATCATTAAGCATGTTAGTAGGTGTTGTAAGGTCATTGTTATTATTTACTATAACATAGAGAGAGAGGTATCATTGTTAGTAATATTATTAATAAAAAGAAGAAAGAGGAAGGGACCAAGGACAGGTCCTTGAGGAACCTATGTAGAAATAGGTTTGGTACTAGATTTATAACCTTCAAAGATAACCCTTTGCTTTCTGTCAGTTAAGTAAGCTTTAAACCAATCATATTTAATACCATAAGTTTTTAGTTTATATAATAGGCCCAAATGCCATACACGATCAAATGCTTTACTTATGTCACAGAAAGCAAAACGCAAATCTTTACCTTGGTCTAAATTACTACTTATAGTATTATAGATATCAGCTAGTTGAAATACTGACTGATGTACTCTTAACATATTGTGACTTGAAATATAATTAAACTTATATTTAAAAATATTTTTTTCGAACATTTTGATACAAATAGATGTAATGGCAATAGGTCTATAGTTATTGAGATCACTGATATCTCCTTTACCTTTATAGAGAGCAGTAACATTAGCCGTTTTAAGTACTTCAGGTATTTCTCCAATAGATAAAGTTCTATTAAATTAAAGTTTGAGTGGGTATACCAAAGAAGAAGAAATGTTCTTTACAACCATAGATAAAATGTCATCAGGACCAGCTGTTTTTTTTTTATTCAGAATGTCAAATTGGTCAGTGGGTGGATTAAAGTTTTATCGTTAGATTTCAGAGGATAAGAATTAGTGCTAGTGTTAGTAATTTTTCTTATAAATTTCGCTATCTGCCACCATTTTCTTGGATGCACTGATTTGGCAGCAAGGCGATTTTGAAGTTTCTTAAAGTAATTTTCTTTGGATTGCCGAATAAGTTTTATAGTGTCATTGCGATAAGTTCTAAATTTTGCCCAATCATGTTCCCTAATCATGTTCCCTATTTTAATTTTTATCTATTCTATGTAATCTATTCTTATATCTTAATTTATGCCGAATTTCACCAGTCATCCAAGGTTTGTCATCAGGATGGACAGTAATTGTTTTTTGAGGTATATGGGAGTTACATGTAGTAGCAGAGTTTATTTTGTTTATAACAGTGGAATATATGTTATTAACTATGGAATCCCAATCATTAAGTAGTTCATTATTAATAGCATCCCAATTAGCTTCATTGAATTTGTATATAGATTTCTTGAATGGTTTAGTTTTTAGTGTTTTAAAACAAATGTTAGCAAGAATGGGGCAGTGGTCACTACTGAGAGGGGAAAGTACGTGTGTTGAGGTTAAAATGTTAACATTGTTTGTAATAAATACATCAATTAGGGTAGCAGTAGTGTTTGTAATGCGTGTTGGGGATTGTATTTAGTTTTTTAAGTGATATTTAGGAATTAACCTTGCAAGATGTGAATTAGGTTTCATTGTTATAAGGTCAACATTTATGTTATCAAGTTTATTCCAGTAATCTATTTTTGTATTAGGAGGTCTATAAAGGCAACAGAGAAGTAATTGTTTGTTAGAAGTGTTAATTTCTAGGATGACAAGTTCTATGTCTTCGGTTTCAAGATCAGTTCTGTGATTTTTTAAGATGTTGTTTTTAGTATATATCATAATACCACCACCGTGTTGTGATTGTCTGTCTCTACGATATAAGTTGGGATGTGATTTAATTTGCAAATCTGATTCAGCTATTTCATTATTTAGGTGAGTTTCAGTAAGACATAAGATGTCATAGTCAGTGAATTCAGTATCTATAAGATCAACCTGACGGACTGAGCATGCGCGAAACTGCCAAGGCGGTTTTTTCTACTCGGCTCTCAAAATATTTGAAGATTTACATCGAAACATAGAATTATTCATCACCGTTGCAAGCAAATGTGTTTTGTGTGCTAACTATCAAGGACTAAGACACGAAACTGTGAGTACAAAATGTCGAACTTTGAAAATAACGCCAGATTTGAACCTATCAGCGAGCTATTCACGGAACCGCCATTAGCGTTCTTTAGAGAACGTGACTTTTTCGGGGAACGGAGACCGAATCCCTCTGAATTCATAACCCATCCCGAAATGTATACTGCTCTCGCTGAAGTTATAGATCCCACCCATATCATTGGACTGCAAAGAATTAGAGGGTTATGGCGCATCTACGTTGACAACCTAGATGATAAATGTGAACTCCTTTCATCGGGTTTCCCGCTAAGGGGGCACACCATGGGCGTCCTTAAAACCAACCCAAACCGTTTTGATAACGAAAACACCACAAAGGTCAGAGTAAAAGACATCCCTCTGTCTGCGGACGATGGACAGATTGACCGGTTCTTTATTTTGAAAGGTCTGGAGACGATAGGTAATATCACCCGAGAGAAGCTCCGTATTAACGGAAAACTCACGAACTGTGAAACGGGTGATAGAACTTTATTGATTCTTTCACGCACGCTTACAAATCACATCCCAAAATTTGTACAAATTGGCAGATACAAAGCCAGGGTATCCTACTATGGACAGGTAGTTTCAGACAACATGACTTGTTCGAAATGTCTCCAAGATGGCCACACATTTCGTCAATGTCCAAATGACTGGAAATGCCGGTTGTGTAACCAATCCGGACACAAACAATCAGAGTGCCCATCACCCTCTGAGGTACCCCAGTCTGACGGCATTACCAGCGAAGCCGAGAACCGTGACGAGATAAACACCAACGAAAATGAAAACGTACGTGAAGACGACTACGACAGTGATCATAGCTCCGACAACGGCCCGCTCCCTCAAAACACTAATATTGACACGCTCATCCCTGACAGTGATGCACATAAAGAGCGTCGTCAAATCAAAGTGTCCACAGGAAACAGACGCGTTGTAACGGGCAAATCCAATAAGGTCGCGACACCGTCCTCGGTACCCAACAAAGCGCCTGGACAAAAGTCAGGACAAGGCCGGACCCCACCAACCCCAAGTGAAGAGCTAAACACAACAACAAAAAAGGTTAACTCAGGCTCAGGTCCACCGACCGCCGGTAATAAGCGAAAGCCAAGTGGTACCAGCGGTCGACCCTGATCCGACACCATGTCTAACCTGTTATTTGGTTATATTGAACTGTTTATCGCTTTATGGACTAATGAGAATGACAACGATTTACACAAAAATGAACGCTTGGAAACTGAATATGACGATACTAATGATAAATGTCGTACTCGAAGTATGGTACGAGTCGGACAATCTTTATATGAAACAAAAACTTGAATCTTCGCTAATATACATGTACATGGGTGTGTATAGATATGTACATGTATGTTTATGGGAAGGAGTACAAACTATTACTACATGTAGTTTGTACATACTTGTATCCACAATTCTATACTACCTAAATGTACTAGTTTTAAATTTAAAGACAGTTGTAACTATACTAAAAAAAGAATCTCAACATTACATGTATGTACTTAAAATCACATATCTTACAGATGTTCGTAGGTACGTCTC
>NW_018407895.1:680649-686421 GCF_002113885.1 Mizuhopecten yessoensis | reverse complement strand
AAAAAAAAAAAAAAAAAAAAAAAAGATCAACCTTGTTCCGAAGAGATCTAACATTTAAGCGCATTATTGATATATCATTATAGTTTCTTTGATTAATACTGATTGATGAGGGACCTGGATTAGAGTGAATATTTCCTGACATCAGAAGTAGTAGTTGTATAACAAACAGACTGTATATAATATCTTGAGTATGCATGTAGTAATATCATAATGGTATTACAGGCAGTAATAAAACAAGATCTATAGCATAGCTTACAATCACACACAAACATACTTAAATACTACTAACACACCAAAAACAACACTGTTAAATTATGCAGAAACTAGAGGAAAGAAATAACAGTAGGGACTCAATGGAAAATAATAATCTCAGAATGTGGAAAACATCAATTTGATACATTAAATATAAATTTCATAGGGAGTGGTATACTGAACTTAAGTATTATCAACACAATTAATAACAGTAGTTTCCTGGTTACAGATTATCAATGGTGTAAGGGAGATAACCTATTCAGAAAGTAATCTACACATAAATAACGCTACACTGTGTTAGTGAGCAATAGTTGGCTGAATTTCAAAAAATAAAGCAAATATCATAAGTATACAGTAGTTCCATTATCACAAATAAGACGAAAAGAAATATTTGTAAGTATCCAATGACAAATATAACATGGAGTTAAATACCTCGGGAAAAACCGAGAAAAACAAACAGATTTATCAAAAGCAAGACACAAGGATCATAACAAAAAGCACATAAACATGAAAAAAGAATCAATAACTAAGTAAATAATAAAATAAAAAATAATAATGTAAGAACACAAGCAAGACACGAAAAATTAAGCAATAATATGTATTCACTGCATATAGTGTACCATACATGTATATAGAGTGTATATAGACCAAATATAGTTAAGTGGGTTGCTTGCAAGTTAATAATCAAGCAAAAAGAGTATTCAAATGTAATAACATGTAATGACGCCAGATGTGAATAATTAAATTAACTATGCAAAAATAAAAGATTGATTACTAATGTTACAAATATTATATATAATATTACATGGATTAGGTTTCAAACCATAGTTGAAGGCAAGTTATCGATATTACTTATTTTGGTAAAGGATTTACATCAGTAGCTGAGCTATTGTAATTATAGATAGGTAATGTGTTAAAGTTGAATAAATATAGGGAAAGTAAATGAGCAACAAGATTCATCAAAGCAAATTGAAAGAACAAAACTAAATAAGCACATGAACATGTAAAATGTAACGATGTAAGAATTCATGCATTACGTGAATAATCAAGCAAAGCTAGCCAAGCAAAATGAAATATTGGGCACTCATAATATATTTGTATAGCATAAAAAGAGCAAATCTATTGTAGCTATAGGTAAATATAAATGAATTATTTCATAATAGAATAAGCATTACAAGAATACTTTAAATAAGTTGAATTTCACATAGAGTTAGAGCAATGAAAACTTAAGTTCTTTTGTAAGTAACAAACATCAGTAACACGCAACTCGGTATACTAACTGCGCAACAATAAATGGCTCCATTGCTTACATGTGTAATGTTACCTCTATGGTATGGTATAGCTTGACTGCCCTGAGAGAGGAACGACAATATGTGTTATGTGCTCCATCTTTTATTCAGATAGGGGTGCAACACAACTATATACGGGGTACCAGAGCCAACCAAGGGAGACCACTCTAGTTACATCATAGTATAGGTTGAACACTACCATTATACAATATACAATATAGTCATATTGTTACATCTCTCTTCTCAAGATTAAAGGTCATATTCAATGATGATTGTTCAAGTCTCTTATATATACTGATGATACCACATATGAGATTATAACATATGATCATTGTTTAACTACAACATGCTAATATTCTAATGGTTAAAGCTCATGGTACAAGGACATCCATTATTATACAAAAACACAATTAAACTGAAAATATTTGATCACTGTCTTTCAAAATTCTATTCTTTGGTAGATTTCATAACAAAACACATTCAATGAAATAACGGAACAAATGTCTCTGGTAATCTTAAAGTTCATTACCAAACTAATTTAACGAATGTCAATAAACACAATTCACATTGACTGGATAACTTTCTGTTTCACTATCCGACCTGAACGTGTGATGTAGCCTGAATCATTTGATAGGTCTGGAGGTTTTGCTAGTGCTACAACTTTTTGGGGGTGATGCTGTAGCTGCAGGAATATCAGGAATATCTTGGGGAACGAAATTGGTTGCAGACATACTGGTTGGATTTGACTCATTATAGAGGGTACTAGGAGAGGGTCTGTCGAGGTCAAGGTCAAGGTCAGTCATCGGTGGTTCATTTGTTTTGAGGATGTGGCGTCGGTTACGCCTATATATGCCACCATCCGGAGTAGCGACTGTATACGACCTTGCGTCATTTTGTTTGATGACTCGGGCAGGCTTCCATCGGTTGTCACGCTTTATACGTGCAGTTTCTCCTATGTCCAAATTTTCAAGTGGTTTTGAGCCTCTGTCGAAGTACGACTTTTGACGGTTTTTAGCGGTTTGGAACTTATTGCGGAGTTTGAAGTTGAGATTAAGCGGTTTCAATTGCTCATCGGAGGTAGGTATGGCAGATCGTAAGCGTCTACCCATGAGCAGCTGAGATGGCGATAAACCAGTATCAAGTGGTGTTGTACGATACTCGCGGATTGTGAGATGGGGATCTTTCCCGTCGGCCTTAGCCTTTGTGAACATTCTCTTTACTGTTTGAACCGTTCTTTCGGCCAACCCATTAGATTGCGCGAAATGCGGGCTGGATGTTTCGTGAATGAAATCCCAAGTGTGAGCAAATTCTGTGAATTTCTTGCTGGCCTACTAGGGACCATTATCAGATATTACCTTTTCAGGAATGTCATGACGAGCTTAGCAATTACTGAATTACTGGTAGTACTTGACAGTTTGCCGACTTCAAAATATCTACTGAAGTAATCTACTGTTACAACAAAGTCCTCACCATTCCACGAGAACAAGCTAGTGGCTGTTGTTTGCCATGGCCTGTCTGGAATGTTACGTGGTAGGAGTGGTTCTTTTGGGTTAGAGTTTCTTAACTCAAGGCATACATTGCAGTTGAGAACCAAGTCTGAAATGTCCTTGTTCATTTGAGGCCAAAACATTATGTCTCTGGCTCTAGAACGACACTTCTCAATACCCATATGACCAGTATATAAAGTCTCCAACATAGAGGGACGCAAACATTTGGGTATGAGAATCTTTGGGCATTTAAAGATGATACCATCCATAACCGACATTTCGTCACGATGGTTCCAGAACTCGAGTACTGATAAAGGAAAATCCTTTCTCAGATCAGGCCAGCCCTCATGTATAGTGTTTGCAAGAGGGACCATTTGTGGATCTGATTCACATGCGAGTCTGAGTTCTTGCGAGAACTTACGGGTAAGCTAGACATTATGGTGTGTACATGGACTTCCATACCTTCTGAAAGGCTTGGAAATGTGTCGGGCATAAACTTTCTCGACAATGTGTCTGCCACTGGTATCTCTTTACCTGGGACATGTCTGACTGTGACGTCATACTTCTGTAACTGTAACATCATTCTTTGTAGACAAGCTGGCGCTATGACCAATGTTTTTTTTTTAGAATAGACCCAAGTGGTTTGTGGTCCGATTCCACGTCAATATGTCTGCCGTAGACATACTGATGAAAACGCTTCAAGCCAAACAATATAGCAAACATTTCTTTCTCTATTTGCGCATAGTTGACCTCTGTTGGGGTCAAGGACTTGGACGCAAATGTGACAGGTCTCATTTTCTGTAACAGGGTAGCACCTAGTCCGTACTTAGAAGCATCTACCTGTAGTGTTAGTGGTATGTTAGGATCATAGTAGGCTAACACAGGACCTGGACTTTGTGTGACGAGATCTTTGACTTTTTGGAGGAAAGCATCTATCTGGGGGTGTTGCCAAGTAAACTCCTTCTCGCGTGGTAATAAGCGTCTTAATGGGCTCGTTATCTCCGAGAGATTCGGCGCAAATTGAGCTAAATAGTTGATCATTCCAAGAATGGTCACTAGCTCTGCTTTATCTCGAGGCGGCTCCATGTTGCGCACAGCAGCAATTTTTGCTGGATCGGGTTCGAGTCCGTGTGAGGTCAGTACGTGTCCGAAGTACTGAACACTAGTAACACCGATGTCAAGCTTGTCGTCATTAAGCTTGATACCTACTTTGCGACAGTGTTTTAAGACGGCGCTGTGGTTCGAATCATGTTCATCTCTGGTATTTCCGTATACGATTATGTCGTCGACGATTGCAGATACACCGCTCAAGCCTTCAAAGCTTTCGTTGAAATTCATCTTTGGCTGATTTGACACCAAAGGGCATCCGTACTTTACTTTAACTTGTCCGGTAAAGCTACTTTAACCTTTCGAGGTGGATGTACTACAGGCTGGGCCTTCGAATCGACAGGAATAGTGCATTCGCCTGGAAATAAACCGATTCCATCAAAAATATCCGAAAACTCGTTTAAGACTTTTGCTTTGTCGAGTTGCGTTTCAGGTTTATTAACGGTTTTGTCAGGTGGTTTGTCACGGTTCACAGCATATACTAGCTGTATGAGTTCAAGGTCAATGCATGATTTTCTCAGCAATGTAGAACTCTGCTGTGACATAACGACCTTTGTACTGGCATTTGAGGTTACAGTGACCTAATGTTTTAATGGGAGTACCACTATAGGATGACAAGTGCTTATCAGGTTTGGACAAGGTCAAACCTGCAGGGCAATTTTTGTGAAACACAACACTGAAAATGATATTTACCTGGGAACCAGTATCTAGTTTAAATGTGACAGGGGTTGCCGTTGGGCCTACTTCAATGCTAGTAAATGCCTGATCACTAACATTCTTGTTAGTACTACAAGTTAAAGTATCTACGAAAAAACCGGAAGACTCGGACCCATCATCATCTACATGATCTAGCCTTACCTCATTTACATTGACTGATCAACATTTAACTGCGAAATGATTCCATTTTTTACATTTCATGCATTGTCTTCATTTAGCAGGACAGGTTTCACTCTTCTTATGTTGTCTACCACAATTGTCACATGATCTGTTGTCTTGTTTGTCGTCGTGTCCCTTGTACTGCTTGTCTCTGTATTTGTGAGTGCTGTCATGACGTCTGTCACTCTGTTGACGAACACTGTGTTTATGTCCATATTTTCCATGCGAGTTGTTTCCCTTTGATACGGCATGTACTGGTACTGTAACAGCCTGGCCCTGGGACGATTCGGTCTTAATTGTTGCGACCCTGCAGGTAGGGCGTAAGAATTGTACCTGCTGCCCTCAATTGCATGATCGTAAGAGGCGACTAAATTTGGGACCTTATCTCTTCTCTCCTTTCTAAATAACTTTCTTCTTCCTAATGTCTCCCTTGACAATGCCTCACTTTTGGCCATTTGTTGAGCGTTCGCCCCTGTGAGGAAGGCTTTGGGTTCTGTCCCCTGGCCGCAAGTAGTTGGGGTGCGAGGCCCAGTTGGGGGCTGGCCTCCCCAGAGACGTATAATATACGCCTCTGGCCTCCCCCAGGAAAGTTTTTGAATTAAAGGTTTTTGGAGCAAATTTGCGTGTTTTGTGGCAATTTGGCGATTAGATTTAAGCAGACGTAATTTATGTCTGCACGATGAAAATAAGAACGGGACTCAAACCTACAACATGAGATGGCAGCAAGATTTGTTCTTTGACTCGAGGCTCGCGCTGGCAGT
>NW_018407895.1:571368-665335 GCF_002113885.1 Mizuhopecten yessoensis | reverse complement strand
CTTAACGCTCAGCAAATTAGGAGTGGGACGACTGGTTCGCCCGTTGTCAGTATAATGTGACTGGGTGGGGCGTCCTGCTGGGTGTCTTCGGCAGTATGTCTCAGTGAGGTAGCAATATAAAGTCGGCATCAGTTCCGCGCTATCACAAGGAGACAAACACGAACATATCGCAGCCTCCCAAAATACACACACATACACTACACGCATGCATCTTGCACACAGGGGAGGCCGTCCTTAAATTACCTTAGCTGTTAATAGGACGTTAAACAGAATCAAACAAACAAACAAACAAAAATCTTAATGTTGCTGAGAGTATTCATAACTCTGGTCTATTTGTATGGCTGTGTCAATGGTTAGTTCTTTGCCTTCATTTATCAGTTTTACTCCCACTTTTTGTGAGCTAACACCGAAAACGACTCGATCCCGAATCATTTCATCTGCATTGGGCTCATTATACGAACAATCTCTCACTGCTAGTTTGAGACGTGTTACGAATTCATCAAACGATGATTTGTTCTGTACAATGTTATTGAATTTATATCTGACAAAAACTGGGTTTGCGTTGGGCTGTACATACTTGTCGAAGCAATCGTACTACGACTTTAATTTCTTTCCATCCTCGTCGGACAATTCCATGTGGTGTAAATATCTCTACCCTTCTGTCCGACCCAAATAAGAAGGTACGTGCACAAGTCGTCTTCATCTTTCTTCTTCAAAGGACCGTTGAAGATTAGCTGGGCGTGTTGGCGAAACTTACGCCAAGTTTCTGGCAAATTCGACGAAGTCCAGTCCAACTCTGGTGATTGGATTCCGGATAATGCCATACTGTAAAGCTCTTAAGGTTCTGACACCATGTAATGTTACCTCTACGTTATGGTAAAGCCTGACTGCCCTGAGAGAGGAACGACAACATGTGTTATGTGCTCCATCTTTTATTCAGATAGGGGTGCCACACAACTATACACGGGGTACCAGAGCCAACCAAGGGAGATCACTCTAGTTAATCATAGTATAGGTTGAACACTACCATTATACAATATACAATATAGTCATATTGTTACAACATGTTCCTATGAAAGTATAGCATAATTATTCTTATAATTCAAGATCAAAAGGGGGATAAATATGTGAAAGTACATGTACAGGTAACTATATGTTGGAAAATTATATCAGATGATCAAATTAACAGATCAAACAGTTCAAACTAAACATGGTATATACACATACATGAGTCAACATGATATAGATTCACAGTTGAACTGCTACACGAGCAGTGATAAAGTGAATCATGAATGAAAATCATTTATAGAATTGAAATACACAATTATATATACACATGATCAACAAGATTGTCACTTGGTCTGTACTGGTGTTGAAGTCAAAGAGTAACTCAAAGGTGTAAAGCTAGCACCACTAGCATTGAGTCTATGGACCCGTTCACCAGATCGAGTTCCAGTGGATACTGATGACAGCATAGTACCAGTTACATGTACTTTGAGCTTCAAGAATTTCTCAAGTTCATTGTCGCGAGCCATCTGAACAATGTTCTCCTGCAATGGTTTGACCGTTATTCTGCCATCATAGGTCCAGCAGCTGAGTATTTGTTTTGTCTTTGACAAGATCCCTTGTTTTCTTGAACAAAGCTGCTCTTTGTTTGTCAAATCATAACTAAAGACTCTACACCTGTTGTTTTTTCTGAGAAGAGTTATATAACTCCAATGTTTATGATATTGGTATCAACACACTAACTATGATAAGGTAGACAGCGCTACAGTTCTGTTGATGCTTGCACAGCTGATTGTCAGGATCACTCTATATGGCCGACATCCATGCAAACACATCTCAGTCAGTCAGAACATGTAGGCCAGATACTGCACATATCATACATTATATGTTACAAAATCTTGAGTAGAAGGTACATCAGCTCAGATACACACACTCTGTCATTAGATGTTTGGATTTCCTTCCCACATTCTGATAATATATTTAAATCAGTAGCAAGGTTTGAATCGACCGCTCATCGCCATACCGGAACCGGAAGCTGATGGTATAGTTTACCTTGCGTGTTGGCTGTTCGATACATATAGATGTGTACGTTGAACTTATGGTAAGCTTGTCCTTGCATGCTAACGTTGTAGATAGTTGTGTGTTTGGTGTTGGATAGTTAGCTTACCTGGCACATACAACTTCGTGCCTCTGTAGTCCGTTCGTCTGTTTCTTTTTAAACGACTTGTTTGAAATCAAGAAGTCATGTTTTGTGGCCTTTAGCGTGCCAGTGTGGAGAACTCGCTATTAAGTTTGTTAAAATGTATTGCTCGCCTCACAGCTAAGGTCACTTGGGTCATTTGTATTCAAACTAAAGACATAACGTCTATGTAGTATGTGTCCTGCTTGGATAAAGGAATATCAGGTTTTTTCAAAAGAATGACCCTGACTTACATTGAAGGTGACACATGCACGATGTACAGGTACTAACAGGACTGAGTTGCAACAGGGGGATGCAGGCCCATTTAGATTTTTCTACTTGTGTGTCACCTCTTCGTCACTTGTGCATTCTTTCGGTGCAGGATTACTTTTATATCCTTTTTCATTTCCTAACCCGGTGTCTTGGCTTTTGGTTCTGATACCAGTCCGAGACGAACACGTTTCCTAAAACTGATACGTAATGCTCACTGCTTTAAGTTCAGCATTGAATGGGTGCCCGTGAGGACAGGCTAGCCTGTCGTCAGTATACTAATACCGAATGGAGTGTCATACCACAGTGTCCATGCTATGACATATCAGTGACCAGGTGGAGTGTCATGTTTCTGTGTCTAGGTTATGACATTTCAGTGGGACAGAACTTAAAAGTAGCCCTGAAGTGGTCCTTTCATCTGTGAACGCCGCCTACATAGGCACAGGCTGTCGCGAGGATGTCGGAATCACAAACAAAAGAAATGTGGTAACGCCAGTGGAATAATTGTAATTTGTAATAACTAGGTTATCACAAATTTGGCATATTTTCTTGAAAACCAATATGGATCTGTTTTATATGAGCAATATTACAAATATACCGAAATGACCGCTTTAAAGTGTAAATAAAGAAATCCAAAGACTTAACGTTGGACTATACAATAAAAACGTTAAAAGTGCAGTTCCTTTACGTTCGCTCCACTTTTACTTATTTATAGTATTCATACGGACCATCGACTGGTGTCGGTCTAAGAATATGCGAGAAGTGGTTGACGTGCTTGCACTGGCTTGAATTATCCAAAAACACTCATCATTTACATGTTATGGAGATCATATCTGCGAAATATGAACGCATGTTACGTTGATATAAAAAGAAAGAAATGTTCGTCTTTCTAACGTAGCAAAGGAATGCTTTGTATGCCCACCGAACATGTTATATATTCAGGTTAAATACTGAATAGGGGAACAGACATTTGTTCAACATATCAGGATAGATCCGAACACACTAACGCACACCCAGTAATTTATTATCAAGGTCCCTGTCCGGGGTCCGACATTGATCGCCGTTGCAAGTTTAAAACCACGATGAATATATCAAGTTGATCCAATTGCTCAAGTAAATATTCAATCAGGAAAATTAAACAGATCTTA
Organism: Mizuhopecten yessoensis; assembly: GCF_002113885.1. NCBI lineage: Eukaryota > Metazoa > Mollusca > Bivalvia > Pectinida > Pectinidae > Mizuhopecten > Mizuhopecten yessoensis. The sequence continues at coordinate 661,732 of NW_018407895.1, read as the reverse complement.
ATAGCTTCTGTAAAATATCGTTTAGGTAAAGCGTACTATTTCATTAGGTTAAGATCATTGTTACCATACGAAAAGGACAGAATACACAACCCTTTATCAAAGTACAGGTGTGAAATTTTGAAAAAGTGAAAGACAGATTTACAGAGAAAAACACCAATGTTTATCGATACGAAGCTGTAGGTAACTGGTAGTCAAAAAGACGATTGATGTCAAAAGTAATATTATTCATATGACTCTTTGGTATGTCAGTAACAATCGGCCACAGTGAGCTGGTCTTTTTCTGATAAACATATGGACACACTAAATAATTAGTGAAATTGTTCTACTGGAAAGACTCAAAGATGTATATATAAATATTTGTGGATTGAACAGTCGTCATCATGACCTAATCAAACATTGAGAAATCTGTGTATACTATTATTTATATGGTCATCAAAATACAAGACAGTTGGGATACAGTTTCAGAAAAACTTGTCTGACAGATATCAGTACCTGGATGAACGCCAACATACTAAAACTTAATCAAGAAAAGACGGAACTAATCGTCTTTTCCCCAAAGTGTCAGCAAACAATGGCTCTCCAGCTCATGGTCGTAGCCAGAACTATTGAGACTGTCCCATGTAACACAAAACGAGTGACAAGGGTTGATGGTTGGTTAAACGTTTATTCTGGTAACCTCAAGTATTAGGATCGGTCTCTATCGTTTGGTCTCGTTCTAAGTCGTCTCCGAGCTGTCTCTAGCTGTACTAGCTCTAGCCCATCTCTAGCCGTCCCTAGCCCTTCTGGCCTCTTCTCTAACCGTCCCTAGCCCTTCTGGCCTCTTCTCTAACCGCCCCAAGCCCTTCTGACCTCTTCTCTAACCGTCCCTTACTCCTTTCTCGCCGTTCCTTGCTCCTCTCTCACATTATCCCCTTTTCTAGGTTATATTTATACTCGATTATAATTGTTTCGTGCATAGTAATCTGGATTAATATTCCCGATATACTTAATCTATTTATAAAGGTTGTCCGAGCTATTTCCGATATAATTAAGCCCTACATACTATAGATGGTGAGTTTCAGTTACACAAATATAGATGGTCAGTTTCAGTTACACAACGTTAACGTCGTACCACTGACTGTCAGGGGTCCATACGCCCCACATGCTGATAGTCAATTATGACTTGAAGCGTTGTCCGAGATATTCCCGATGTAATCAATTCCATTCCCGATAGATATTCCCGATGTAATCAATTCTGTTCCTGATAGATATACGTAATCTATTTATACAACGTCGTAGCGTAACACTGACTGTGTTACACCCAGCTGTTAAAAACCTAGGGGTATACTTTGATAGTTCACTGAACATGGAGAAACAAGTGAACGCTATTGCCAAATCCTGTTACTACCAGTTTATAACTGAAGATGCATGCAAGATGTTGGTGCATTCAATTGTTACCTCTCTGTTGGATTATGGTGGTATATCTGACTAACTAACTAGTCGTCTGCAGAGGGTCCAGAACACTGCAACACGGCTGGTTACTCGTACTCGAAAGAGAGAGCACATCATACCTGTGCTATATTCATTGCACTGGTTACCTGTAAGATACAGGTCACAGTACAAACGTTTGGTGTACACATACAAGGCACTGAATTGAACAGCTCCTCAGTACCTACATGAGCTTGTTACCCTTTATCAGCCGTCACGGTCACTGCGGTCGGAGTCAGAATCATTGTTGTGTGTCCCTAAATCTCGTACTGTGACCTATGGAAACCGGTGCTTTGAGAGGGTTTCGGCCACGTTGTGGAATAGCTTACCATCTGCTATTAGAAAGTCAAATACCCTGGCCAAATTCAAGAGGGACATCTAAACTCACCTCTTCACGTCTGCATTTTAGGGTCTCTGCAAAGACGTCATGTAACACCCTTTATTTGTTCAATTATGTGCACATTGCTTGCCTAAATGTATAAAAGCTTTTGTTTTTGTTTCACAATTATAACTATTACTATTATCCATATGTTGTAAAGCGTTTTTGAGTAATTTTACAAATTTATTATTATTGCCTCATTGTTGGAAATTTTGAGCAGGGAGATTTGCTCATCGGAGCACGTGGCCACGCCTTGATTTCGTTGTAGAGTTTATGCTACTCTTACTTTAAATATCTCCTTAAAGTTCATGTTACATATGTTAATGAATTTAAAACTCTTGTCATTTAGATGTATCCTAAGGTTGTGTTGTTTTTCCTGATATCTCCTAAGTTCCTATTGTTTTACCTGATATCTCGGAGGTTTCTGTTGTGTCTCCAAAGCTTGTGTTATCAATTTGACATCTGGTAAGTGCCTGTTATCATGTTCATGTCTCCTAATTTCCTTTTGTTATTTCGATCACCAGTATGTACTGTTATCTTTAACATAATCTATGATTGTACTGCAAGTGAGAGATGCAAATTGTACTCGTAGTCATTTGCCATTCACGTCATCATATTCTGTGACATTTTTTAAAGAATACTGATCCCGCCAGGACGTTGATCTTTCCAAATATGTAAAAAAACAACACCGAAAGCTTAGTGATGCACTCCTACACAGGTTTTTTGATTTGATAAACTTTTTGGTTTAATTCCTCTTTATGTACTCGATATATATAATTCCAATCAAACACGTTATTATGAAGTTGAGATTTAATACAACTGCCATCCCTGGCCTCACACGATATCATATTTCTCTAACCCGGCCATTCCATTTTATCATGTTTCCCTCGCACAGCCATAGCATTTTATCTTATTATACCTCTAGTGAAAAAACCCTGTTATCTGATTGAAGGAGACAATTTGTTGATTTCACACTGTCACACTCGCTTTAAAATTGAGTCAATGGAAGGGTGCATGCTTCCAAACGGCCTAGCAAAGGGCGACAGTGTGGTGTGATAGTGCAAAATAGTGACCGCGCAAAGGAGATGCGCGTACGGTTCGTTTCAGCCGCCATGTATTTTGCAATGCGATTCAAAGGCACTCTATGTCGTTACCGTGGATTACTGGCCGGCAATTAGTACGACGATGCAACGCTGTGATGAGCGCTTATATCGGTTGTCTGCTCAGTGAAGTAAAACATGGTGAGATTTGCAGATGTCAAGTTGGGTAATTTGGATAAAGTCAAACTATTGACGGATAGGGATTCTCAAAGCGCGCAGCGTACAATCAAACGAACATGTACAAATCAGTTGTGATTGATATTAAAAAACGGGTTTCGGGGGAGTGAAACACCAGGACACCCTCACTGATGACGATATGAAGATCTTCGGTATCCCGATCGTTAATATCAACAAATAAGTTAGAGTTTTAAAACTGCGAAATGTCTTGGCTGTTAAAACATTTATTATTAAATCTTGAATATTTCATTGTTATATTTGAAGATGAAAATTCAATATTTGTTAAAATATGAAAACTTTGTTATTTATTGAATTTCGTATAATAAGATAAAAACTACATTCATAAGAGTGTAACAGTGCCTAGGGTCACCCCTCGGATATCACTCACCCTCGGGTAGTCCGAATTATTCTGACGTTTTATCGACTTTTTTTTTTTATATCGGTCTGTCGTCGATTAACGTCAGAATTCCGGCCCTCTATAATATGCGGGGAATAAGCGACCCGCGATCCATGTGCGACATGTGTGTGAAAGTGACTATTTGTTGATAAAATATCAGTTTGAAGTGCGACCCGGGGCGGGTCGCTTAATTCCCGCATATTATAGAGGGCCGGAGTTCTGACGTTAATCGACGACAGACCGATAAAAAAGTCGATAAAACGTCAGAATAATTCGGACTAACCCTCGGGGTGACCCTGGTCACTGTCAGACTCTAATGTATGTAGCATTTATATAATGTTTCCCTCACAAAACACTACCAATTAATTATGTTTCCTTCACAAAACTATACATTTTTATTATGTTTTCCTCACACAACCATATTATTTATCATGTTTCCTCAAAATACCATACCTTTTCACATTGTTTCCCACACGCAATCTTACCTATTCATTAAGTTTCTCTCACACCACCATACCTTTTAACGTTTCCCTCACACAACCATACGTTTTTTCCCTCACACAAACTTGTTCCTTTCTCGTGTATATTTTGTTTATATATATAATTATAATCTGTAGATATTATCTTCAAAAGGATTTCGTCTTTTCTGGTATAATAAATAGGTTTTGTTTTTGTATGATAATATTAACGTTTTATGGTTTTTCAATTATTGCAGACTTCAATAAGTAAATAATTCCTAGATTGGATATGGAATCCCATGCTCTCTGTTTTTACGGTATTGTTTCCGGATGTTTAATATTTCCTCTACAGGAGGCGCTACAATTGCAATAGCTCCCATGACGACAGCCCATGCTTGAGTCAAACCAACCCAAATCTCAAATTGAGTCTCATTGAGGACGGGGAAAGAAGCCATGATACCAGGAATGACAAAGGTAACCAGGCAAATACTCAAACCTCCACATACGTAGGCGGTTATTTTGGCCTTTCGAAAAGTAGCTTCAACTTGATTGTATGATGGCTTCTTGTCGTATACATGTTGTTTAAGATCCTGTCGAAGATTCAGTTCCCATGGGTGAAGTGGGTTATCAATGTCGAATATTTTCTTCCATTCAGCATCAGCGTCAGCATCTGTTTTAATCGTATGAGTATAAAAGGACACTATCATACAACCAACCAAACTGAAGCCAAAGCTGCAACAAGATCCCGCCAAAATGGAGTAGTCTTGTGATGTGTTAAGAAGGAAGTTGTTCAAGCCTCCCTCGTACGTTGATGCAGTACCAAGCATGGCAGCTAAACCGATCAAAAGACCGAGTATTCCCCCTGGAACAATAGTGTATACATACATTATCCTGCAGAAAGAATACATAAGGAAGATGTACTTTACAGTATCACTTATATATATTTGTCATTCTTTCAAGATATCTTTTTTGTTGCGTTAGTCGATGGCAAGTCGATGGCACGATAAACCATTTTCTTTCAATTAATCCGGTTTAGGCTAAACGGAATTGAATTAATGATTAGGGAAAACAACCTTCCAGATAACTGCTAGAAAAAGCTGCTGACCTTTGTACAACGTCATTTTTACAACTATACCAATACAATCAGTAAAGATAAAGTGTCGCTATACACAATGTAGGTGAAAACGTAACCAGATCATTAAGAACGTTTACCTGCTATAAGTCCCTGAGAGGTCGCTTTAACCCATACAATAGATAAAATGACAGCCGGATAGCAGGGTATGGTGACAATAGCGCCCACGTAGAATATCCAATTGAGATCTATACCTATCGCAAATACAATCATTCCGAACGGTATGATACCGACAGTCACCCACACGATACACCAGTTCTTGAAGTCCATCAGGACATTCTGGTACGTCCGGTATTGACCGTGTACAGTACATCTGTGCAGTGGAATGGCGTCATATGTTCTTTTCACTGCACATCTGCGCATGTCTTCGTCACATTGGTGGCAGTTTGCGACAGGTTGACAGTCACAATGTGTGTTATCTGACGCCGGAGTGTCGGAGTCCTCTTTGGAATTGGTGTTGGTTGTCAGTGGGACCAGGATGTCCGACTTCGGGAGTCTCACATGCTTACCACACAAGATGCAATGTGTTCCTGGCAGACCCTTACTGCCAAAAAGAGCACAACTTGGCATCATATTTTATAAACTTCGGTACTCATATAAAACGTAATCTATAGATTAAACACAAGATCCTACATATCAAATTTATTTCTGGTGACGTTTAATTTGTTTGAACTCTTTCCCAAAACATTGCTTACATCAAGATAAAGATTCCATAATTTCTTTTTATTTCTTATACACCAATTGATCATCCAAAATTGAGATACTTGTTCAAGATTATTTGTAGACTATAAACAGCGAAAATGTTGGCGAAATGAAGAGTGTGAAAGAATCAGGCTAGTATTTTGGTCGTCATCATGGAAAATATTGCATTTCTTTTTGCTTTGAATGTATATTTTATCATTATGCTAATAGGTGTGCCTTGTTATTATGTTATCTTTTACTCCAACCTTGCAGGTCGGGGATCTCACCTTTGAGAACAAAAGTGAACAAAGACAAAAGACTCACCGGAAGGGCCGGACGTAGATCTGGTAGATGTCGTAAACGATGATAGACGAGATGGCCATCACTTCCCCGGACCCTGTGGACATTAGGGCCATGGACAGGATTGTAAGTATCATGATTCCCCCCGTCGGTCCAAGAAGTTTCTCAGCAATAAACGGTGTAACCAGTCCTTATTAGAAAAATTGAAGATTGAAATCAATATCACTTCGTTTCAGCAGCAATTCGTATTAAGTCAAGTCGTACTTGAGGCTTTCACCCATCGCTCCCTAGTCTGGTTAGCATGAAGTCTTATAGATGACCGACTGTGATATTAAGCTTATGTCTAAACTGTAAAAAGATCGACCAAGTTCAATTTAAACACATCAGGGCAATCAACGGTCACTTTTTTGAATCGATTGGAGAGTTGGGTGTAACCATGAAGCTGACTTCATCAACATAGTTTCCATTCCTATTTGGTTGCGTAAACGTGACCTTGTAGCCAGGTTTGAACAAAATCAATTTTCGCTGAAAAACTATTTTGTAAACTGCTTACGTAAAACTGATGTGGGGTAACGTTTAGTAATTACAATAGCCAAAACGAAACCAAGACTAGGAACGAAATTCAATTACAATCAAATTTGTTCAGGGTAATCAAGTTAGTCAACATAACAATGTAGGATATGTATAAATTCAAATAGCTATAGAAATAAAATTGTTTTGTATAGTAACTGAAGCAAATATACGTTTGAATTTCCCGCTTATCATATCAGTGACGTCAGTAAGTTCAAATCCCAGAACAGCCGACATTTCCAGAAGAAACAATATAGTCCCTCGTGTCATTGAAAACCACACGCACATACAATGGTTTGAACACAAACTTAACTTCATTATTTATTTCATATGAGTGTGTATATGTGGAAAAATTGTTAATAATTGCATAACTTCTGCTTGTTATAAAATTAAAGCTGTTTTTCGCGCATTAATAGATTACATGTATTTTGAAGTGATGCGGCGCTGAACGGACTTGATTGTTTCCTCGGAAACGCTAATGTTTCCTTCGATTGGAATATTACGTTATTTTCAGAAGCATATATACTCGGAAATGTTTAATTAAAGTGGTCCTTTCAGTAGGTGCTAACGATTCCAAGGACATTTCGTTTGAAATAGATTCCATGTCTAATCGGTCAGATTAGCATCGCTAGCAGACGACGTTCACAGGGGCTCGGTTTCGTGATTTTGAGTAATGGATGACATCACAGAAAAAACACAACACTTAAAAAGATATTTATACACATTCTAAAACCTTGTCGACACCCTCGACTTTTACAAGGTTTTAGAAATGCTGAATTTTATTGTTGTGGTTATTTTCTGATGTTATGCATAACTCAAAATCTCGAAACCGATCCCCTGTGTGATGACGTTGACAAACTTGGTAGTTTCGTATCTAGAATGGCGCTTACAATAATTTTGTGGTACCTACACATCTTATAATAAATTTATATTGTCATAATTTGTCAAGTTGCTTAATTTTTTTGCGATGACCTATATTGCTCAATGCTAACGAACCCAGAATGTTTTCCGATTATAGGCCTATTGATACCGAAAGTATTGGGCGACCATGTGTGTTTACCTTGTACCAGCTGTATTCCTTCACTGGCCGTATCACTGTAAATTGTAGTATACAGTCTCATATACTGCAATTTGGTTTACTAACGACATATACGCAAATGCAACACAGAATGTAAATATTCCATGATGTTCCTGCTCTATGGAAAAATAGCACAAGAAACTTTGGTAAAATGAATACATCTTACTTTTCGTAATTAAGACTATATCACCGTAAAAAATAAAGGCGTGTGAGATCAAACTAATGTTTGTTTTTGTTTAAGTTTTTCTTCTTTGAATCTATTGTCATTGTGAAGGTATAACAAAGGACGATATCTAGGTCACTCAAAGGCCTAATCGATATACATTTTCAATCAATACACTATATCTTTCTTACACCCTAGTTTGCATGAATCACAAAAATGCTTAATTATTAGGAATAGTTATCACCAATAATAACAAAGTTCATGTCGTGTTCATAGCGTATGATAGAAAAGTACACTAATACTACCAACCTATAAGACATCAAAATTGTGACAATAAAAGTAATCTTACTATCAAACTATATACTGACCAACAAGTATGATATATTATCATTTATTTCAACCTTTTACTCGGCTGTTAGAGTTGGCGTAAAGTGTTTACCGTTTTTTTTATCACTTAATCAGGGTTAGCTCTATAACTGAACCTGTAATTTGTAACACGTTTAATGTGTGTATTGGATGTATTTCTGGCTTTCTAGTGTGATTTTGCTAGCTGAGTAAAATGACAGGCATAGTGGAAGTCGGCTGTAAAATATCAACGTCAACTTAAAAAGGTTAACAAGTTAAGTAAGATTAAATATAAGGATTTACCGTGATCAATTTGGTCAGGTGTCAACAAGTGTGTACTGTTTTCGGCACTTATAGCTATGTAAGCTATGCCTGTGGTAGTCGCCATTGTAGACGGAATAGCTAACCACATAAAGCCGGCCAGGATGAATCCCCAAACGCCCTGCATCGGTTTGGCTGCAATCCTACTCTGCCAAGAAGCTTGATCGCAGTAGGTGACAGCAGATGCTGCAAAGAAACCTACCACGCCATAGATTATTCCAACCCCAGACCGGAAGGTCAGAAAACTACTTCCGGTGTTTTCAGCAGGTCCTTGTACACACGAAACTACATTGTACATTCTGGCCGCGTTGCCTATGTTCTTGTTATCACTATCATTATTATGTAGAACATTCACAATGAAAACAGCCAATGAAATGAAAATGAGACAGGCGTTGAAATAAGACACATAAAACGTTGTTCCAATTCCACCAATCAGGGAATAGGATCCAAACAATGTGGCCATGATGAGAAGGATGTATTCATCTGAAATGTCTTTGGTCAGTGATTGGATGGTTGATTTTCCCGCCAACAGTAAAGCTGTCATGATAACCATATTAGTGACGAGTGCAAAGCAGCAAAATACTATGTGGGCCTTCTTACCAAATCTAGCATTAATGATCTGAAACAGAAGTAAAAGATAAGGCGATGTGTTGACAGCAATCATTATAACTCCAACAACGCTAAATCGTTGATACAAAATGGACTGAAAATGAACCACTCTATTGAATGTCCGCTATTCTACATGGCATAGCTGTTGTTACACTAGTGTATATTCAGAATTATTGTATGGAAGCTATATGAAGTAGACGGTTTTGTGAAAAGCTGTTTACCTGTAGGTAGGTTTTTGCTCCAGGCGCTCTTGTTTTGAAATAAACGGAGAAGATGGGAAAGATGAAAATGTTAAGAATGACACTCACAGAATACCAAAACGGTCCAGCGATTCCAATCTGTAATGTTAGAACAATTAATAAGCATAATTCTGATTCCTAAATTTGAAACCATAACCAATTTTATTTCTGTAAAGCACATCTTTTCTCTTTGTATATACGAGAATGTGGTTTGGTTAGGTTGTTTGTAGAGTTTAGCGTCATATATACAGCTTAGGTCATTTAAAGACGTGCCTCTATGTATGTTATGTACATTTGTAAGTATGTGTGCTACACGCAGTACCCATTACCTTAATCATATGGGCCATTTTTTTTACAAAATCACCAAGTGTGACGTGAAGGCAAGGGAAGCGTTAGGTATTATAAACATCAATATTAGATATACAAGTAAAGGTAGGGAAGGGAAAATATAGGTCACAACTGTCGTAGCTGGGTGCGTTATACACATTAATGTTGCCCGTGTGTCATCTACATTTGACACGTGCAGCAACGGCACAGAAAGACGAACAGACAGACATTCTTTATTTACTCCTTCAGGAGATTTCATATGTCAAAACGGTTTTACAAAATGTATCTTAATTCACATATAAACATAGTTTTGAGAGGTAAATGTACAGAATAATGACGTATTTGACATTCATAAAACTGCATTATACAATTCATAATACAAAATGTTCACTACAATATCTATTCCTCATACAACTTTTACATATATACGTATACACTTATATATACATCAATACGTTAATTATAGAGAACTCTCCATCTCACATACCATTCCTTTGATATTTCCAGCCATGTTTGTCATTAGTGTTTCCCACTCTATATCAGTCAAGTATACATGTGAATGATCGCCAAGTAAAAAGCTACATTGGTCTTCAATGCTTAATTCTGAAAACTGTACATATGACAATACTTCTATAGCATTTACAACACCATCCATATTTTAATACGGCTTAAGTATAAATCTGGACATTCTAATACATAATGCAACACAATATCTTTACTTGTTTTCTCACATATCTTACATATAACGACTTCATTCTCACAAGATATTGAGTATTTCAATAAATCTACGAGATCCCAACATGTTGTTGAGAAATTTGTTTAGTGCTTAAATGCAATATTGGATTTATTCCCGGATGACTATGGATAGCAGCATATCTCTTATGTTCATCACGTGTATTTAGTGTATCTTTCCACCTAAAGTAATAAAAATAATATACAAATCTATTAATGAAACGTTTCCATCGGTGGTACGAATATAATTAGAACAAAGTCATTGATAAATTATTAAAATTAACCATTATATTATATATATCAGGCAGGAATCCTATTTGAGTAGTTGATGAACTACCATACATACATTGGCATAGTCTAATAATAAAAAGTTTTTTCCATAAAAACCTAGCACCACCTAAACACAATTTGTTCCAAAACAATAGTTTCCGTCTCTCCACTTCGCTCCACATAGCAAATGACCCTAAACACTGAGCAGTCACTGATGAGGAGGAAGTTTTAGGAAGACCAATACAACGTCTACACGCATATCTCTGTGTACGTTCCTACTCTTCGACAGCTTGAATATACAACACTTTTAATAATATTAAAACTTACTGCAGGGTTCAGCCCATTGGGGTGAATACTAATAATTAAAAGTGAAATCAGGTTAGTCCTTTCCTTTCACACAAGCATACAAAATACTACTGCTTGATTGTAGGTTATGGGTAAACGTTATCCCAGCATACTTTTTCTGTGATGTCATTGGAATTATATCATAACCAATTTTACATTATATAGGCTCACATTCCTCTGACATCACACGTCGACGTGAATATTGAAATACTACTAGAGAGCTCTCTGTAGAGTTATAGTTGAGACGCCAACGAGTAGAGTATGTATAAGCCCTATAGAGTCTGACAATACTAATGTGTCGTCCGCTAATAACACGCATGGTACGTGTATGTCTTTTATCGTAAGTCCAAGACCTCAATTGTGTAACTCACAAGTAAGGTCGTCAATCATAACAAGGAAACACCAAGCAGAGATAACTCGACCTTGACCTATTCCGTCCTATAGGGTACGTCTGACTTCGCTTGCCTTCGAAAAGCACTGATGCTTTAACATTAATAAATGGGTTATATAAAATTCTCCAAAATTTGCTATAGAATCCCCCTTTATACACTTTATACATTAACCCTTTGATCCATACAGTGTTGAACGCTTTTTGATTGTCAATAAAATCTGCATATACTTCCGATCTCCTCTCAATATAATAAGAGTCAATTATTCAGGAAGCCCCCTGGTATTAAATGAATGGTTGGATTACTCTGCGTCTGGTCTCTCCTCTCTACTATCTTTGTTGTACTTCTCCAGTATTACTTAACCGGTTACTTTCAATGCGCAGCACTCCCTACCACAGAAAAGGAGTATCCGATTGTGATAAAGACAGTAAGACCGTCTGCTGACACGACAGTCACGATACTGTGATAGCCGTGATCAAAACAGTCGCTTCGGCGTGCTGTCTCCTACTGCTGTCCATACAGGACCTAATCACACACAACATGATAAAAAGACATTGACAAAATGGTATATCTACTTGTAAACATTTTCTTTGATTTATATATTTATCGTTTTTTATCCAATCGCATAGACAGCAGTCTAAATTATAAACTCTTTCGAAAGGTGACAGGTATTAATATTCTCTCAGCCAATTTCTCTGCAAAGAATGACAGTTTATTAGGGTTTCGACAACTTAAATGTTTATTTCCAAATGCATTTATACATTGGTGGAGAAATCTGACGCTTTACTTATCATCATATCACAGGACAAGTAAAACAACTTAAGACAAGTTACCAATCCAAATGTAAATAGAAATGGCATGACACCAGATTAAAGATAAGTAAATAGTACGTTTAGCTTCGTAATAACATGTTAATAGGATGATATATTATAACTTAGTTGTCCTTTGTATAGGGCGGTTGTTTGTTATGATGATACACACATGTATTGTGATAGGTTCTCACGATACGAGGGCCATCCGCACTTTAATGTATTCTTTAGAAAATATTTCAGTTTAAATATACAGTTATTCTTTTGATGACCAAGATATAGAGTTTATTGACCTGTATTCAATTTAAATTTCTCATTTCACAACTATATTGACTTCTTAAGATCCATTTAACCTGTTGTAAAAATTGCTGTAGAATGCCGAGTGCCGATTGATAGACATGTAAGTGAGGATGAAATGTACAACTAACTCGTGTGAATCCTTTAATGTATAAATGACAAATGTTAGATAGTCCGTGGGAAGTCTTCAATACCACCTATCCCTACCTCAGTATTATTCAATCCAATGCTGTCAAAATGCTAAAAAATAAAAATAATCATGCCAATTGTACAATTATTCATAAAGCCACTGGATTCACAGGTGCAAAGGATTAGAAAGTTGTGTCAATTTCAATGCAAAAATGTGTAAAAATAATTATGAATCGGTTGCAACAATATTGAACAGAGTAGCAAGGGAGCAATGATCATTGACATTGGAAATAACGTGTTCACTAAAGCTGATGATATATGCCTCGTAAGCAATAAACATACTGATTTGGAATACATGCTAAGAATGTTCGAGGATTATAGTAAAAAATGCAGATTTTTGTTTTCTTTCACCAAAATTAGTTTGATGTATTTTGGTCAGAACAACTAGTTTTTATGACAATATTATACCGGAAGTTGAAGATATTGTTCACGTTGGTATTACGCTAAATAATACATTTAAAACATGTGCTTGTAGCAAATTAAAAAGTGGTAAAATGAGTTTAATAAAGAGTGGTGCACATTCTAGCACGTAAAACTGATTATGCGCCTGCACTATATGGTTGAGAGCAATGGATTTTATCACTGAAAGAGTTATTTATGTTGGAGAGAGCGTAACGATTTATTTTAAAAGCAATTAAAGGTTTTAACAACAAAAAACGTACTGGCATGTGCTGTGGGTTGATTGAATGGACATGCATAGAGAGTTATAAAGATACAAGAAATTGTTATTTTTGGAAGGTTCTGTTATTTAGATAAGAGTACATTGACATCACGTATATTTTAAAGAAGACTATAGTCATCAATGCTGAACAAATCTGGTGACAGTTTTGGATTTTTTGATGATATTATTATAGGTTGTTGGAACAGTTTTATACACGTCCTGAAGTCTACGATAACAGTTTTACTCCAGTCTCATGCCGTTTTTGTATATTAAACTACCGTTTAGTGACATTATTCGCTGAGTGATTAAGTTACAGTGACTGAAATAAGTAAGCAGAAAGAAATATTGTTGGACTATATATATTTTTATTTCTACATTATTATCCCCTCGCAACGAAAGTTCGAGGGGATACAGGATTCCGCCCGTACGTATGTTACACTCTTTCTCATCGCTCACATGAAATCCATACAAGTGTTTTGGTATGGGAATGCCTTTAACAAGTACGCGTTGCGGGATTCTACGTTGAATGTCAAGGTGCACGTGACTGCTATTATTTGTAGAGAAAAAAACGTTTTCATCACTCTAGCGACTTCATTACTAATAGGAATTTGATAAAACGTTATACAAGTGTTTAGTACAAGTTTGCGTTTTGGGTTTCTATGTACAAGGTCAAGGTCACTGTTACTATTTATAGAAAAAAAACTCTGTCATCTCTCTACCGACTTCATTCCCCAACAGCGTTTCCTGAACCTTTAAGTGTTTGATATGACAATACCCTTAATAAGTGCGCATTTCGGGTTATTGCGTTAAAGATCAGGGTCACTTGTAATATTTTTAGAAAAAAAATGAAATCACTCTACCTCAACGAAATTTCACGAAACGTGATTCCAGCGTACCTTTAACAATTCCTCGTTTCGGGTTTAGACGTTAATTTCAAGGTGACTGTTACTATTTTTAGAAAAAAAAACTTTCTTCATTTCCTCTTAAATATGTCACAATGTGTGAATGCGAGGGGATGTGTATCACTTGTGATACCTTGTTTTGATTTATATTCCTGACCCCATTATGTTATTTAATTCGAACAAAATTCACATCCTATAAGAGAACACCTGAATGCTTATTTTATCACATTTGGTCAAATTGACTGTTACCCTTTCAGAAAAAGTTTTTCGCGTTACCAATTTCGGTGGATGTAAATGATGTTATTCCATCTCTGTAATTTTTCCAATCTACGACGCCGCTAAAGGTCTATCAGTCTCACGTTTTCGTCTGCTAAATTTGTACCGGTGTACATGTTTTTGCTTGCTAATGTGTACCGTTCAAACAGTTTCGCCAGCTATTGTGTACCTTTGGAAAACAATTTACATACAAATACATCTTGTGTTGCTTTTGTCTTCCTGCTTTTTTATATGAAATGTTTCCGACGCCGTTCTGAATTACACATTTAGATTTTGAAACAAGATACTAAAAAAAATATGACAAATTTAATGCTTTGTTATTGTGTTTGATTAATCCTCATTGAAACACCAACATACCCTGTCTCCTGCATACACACACGCAAGAACGCATACACTACACACATGGACGCACGTCCTTAAATAACCTTATCTGTGAACAAGACGTTAAATAAAATTAAACCAAACCAAACCAATTAATACACACTTACAGTAAATGCATACAGATCTATGATATAAACAATCAAACCCTTAGAGGAACGAAAAGGTGTACAAGTTTGTACTAGATTATTCAATAAACTGTATTTTAATCGTAAAGCTTATGCATGCATGTAACATACCATATAGCGTGGGTGTATCTTTACTGATACATTGCAGCAACATTTTGGTACATTGTACTTACAAAAGTTTCTCCGTGAACATCTACGCAAAAGCTTGAAGTTTTGCAATAGAACTCTTTCATTACTGTGAAATAGTTTAAAACTTCACTTACCTTCGTTGTTATAGTTGCACTCTGGAGGATGTCAGCAGGCCAAAACAACTGTGATGCTACAGTGACGGCCGTCAAACTGGTACTCACATCACCTCCAGCGTCAAAGGTCGTGTCAAGGTTGTTTTTATCATGAAAGACGTGCTTCCTTATTGCGTTGTGTATCAGAGCAAGAATGACGGAGAACCCACCGAATCCAAGGAGTATTAGCAAGGCTGACTCGTGTTTCTCTAGGACAGGTTTGGGGCTAAATAGATAGAGATGATATTGTTTATTTATTTACTGTGATTTTTCTATATGCTGAACTGTAAGCAGGGAATGACAATAACAGTTTTAAGGGTATTGGTATGCTCCGGCCTAGGGCCAACAAACAATATCCTACCTCACTTGGGCGAACACTCAAATCCCTACTTCTGCAAGGGGTTCTAATTAGTTATTAGTAAATTACAATAAATGATAGTTTTTCAAGATGCTGGCAGACTATTCCAAATTGTTGGACCTATTGCAACTATTTGATTTTTCCCCGTTTAATAGTTTCGTATGACATATCTGCCTGCTGTATCCAATCCAGATTGAGTGGGGTTCATATCACAGATAAGATGATACAGTTTGAGAAATTCAAAATCTAAATCAATGTGTAATTTTATAACTATCTGGTTACTTTAAATGATGACTTCAATTTACTAAACAATCTTGAAATTATATTACTGTAAGAACTGAGAATTACCCCCAGCTAAACTTTTATATGCATAACCTGTAATGTGATAGCGTAAATTTATCGTTTATAAGACTGTTTATAAGAACCGGTGTTTCAGACCCATAGACGTTCGCTGTTCCACTTTCAGCGTATCGTTATCGAAGCATTTCTGTACCGTTTTCATAGCGCTTGCGTAGCACTTGCGTAGCGTTTCCGTACCAGTTCCGTACCATTTGCGTCTACATCTTTCCATTCAACAACCGTTTGTGAAACGTTCGTTTGCAAAGTTTACGGAAAATACATTTGTCCAAACGAATTATCGAAATCGTTATAATCCGCATTATGTGAAAAGTATTCCAATTCTTATAAGCGTCTTAAGAGGAAGCAAGAAATGTCAGTTTTTTAAATATGATATTGTGAATTAACATATACATGGTCATGCGAGTTGTGTATGGGTGTGTGTTTTGGGAGGATGCGATATTTCACGTTTGTCTCCTTGTGATAGCGCGGAACTGATGCCGACTTTATAGGGCTACCTCACTGCAATTCACCCGTTGTCAGTATCATGTGACCGGGCGGAATGCTGTGCTTTGTGCCTTCGACATGGTATTTCAGTGAGATAGCACAATAAAGTCGGCATCAGATCCGCACTATCACAAGGAGGCGAGCACACTAACATACCCTGTCTCCTGCATACACACACGTATACACTAAACACACGGAGGCACGTCCTTAAAGGACCTTAGCTGTTAATAGGATATTAAACAAAATTAAACCAAACGAAACTACTGAACTTACATGGTTCAATGAAAAAGATAATTGACCTATTTCAGCTCACCAAAAAGTACCACTTGGCGCCCTTAGTAAGTTACACAGTGGACAGTATCAGAGATTGGGATTGACCTGGCAATGATATTGCGTACATGTATTGTGAAATAAAAGATGAAACGTTGTAGCGCTTACACTTACATGTATTGAGCACATATGAAATAATGTAAAAAAAATCACAAAAAGTCTGACAGCGGTCAGAGACGTTTACTTTAAAGTATAATATATACGTTTCTGCACTGGTGTAATATTTTCACTAGCTCGGATGATACTTTTTACATGACGACTGGACTACCAGATACATGTACCACTCTCATTTGCGTACTGAGAAGCAATTGTGTTTTAGTCCAGTTCTAACGGATGTCATTTATCAAGATATGGAAAAAGGTTGACACGGACACAGCTCATGTCCCATCACCAGTTTCACGAATATTCCTTTATTACCGAGACTCGTTAACTTGAAGTTTGAGGAAAATGTAATCAACTTCCTTTAACGATTATTACGTTTTCATGTTGAATTATATACTATGAGCAACTTGACAGTGATATATTACCCCCCCCCCCTTTAAAAAAGTAAAATTAGTGATACATGTATATATTAAATAAAACAAAATTAGTTCCCCCCTTAACTTTGCTCTGCTCTACCATGACTATTTCCCCCTGGAACCTGATAAGGAGGCTATCGCCTTCAGTCCCATCCTCCTTGATCAACGCCTATTTAGGACAAACAGCAAAACACTTATTGAGGTTTGACTGTGGTTTCAATGCCTATAATATCTGAAATTGGACCCCTCTACCCTCTGCAGTATACACAACCCTCAGGGTGTGCCAGTCAGCCATAGTTTCTCCAGTACAAGGGTTCAGACAGGTCAGATTTACCTGTAGAAAAGTCAGTATAGATACCTACATATTTATGATCGATAAAGAAAACCCATAGCCGTATTATTAAGAAGTACTGCACTCATAACATAGGAGTCGGACATTCTATAATTTGTTTCTATTGTTAGGCCTATTAATTGTTAAGTTTCCCGAAATTAATCGTATCCGTAACCATTATGTTCACTGTCAATATTAACGAGACTTTCATTCGGTAAGAAATTGGAAATATTTTCTGAACATAGCTTATTATTACTCGAGTTGATCTTTTTAGCGGATGTCAGGTCAGGCTTTGTGATGAAAACAAATAGCAATATTTGATCGACCTTTATCTCTATAATTCACGAGACATTTCTGTTTATTTCAGACTCATACCATTAACTAAACGAAATGGCAAAATTTAAATCATGCTAATGGGCCTCCATATAACCTACAGTTAACTGATGTTTCTTCATATGCATTGTGGGTATATTCGTTTCGTTTTAGATGTTTTATATGCTTCCTCTTTTTATATAAACCCGTTGTTGTAATACAAACGAATCCAACGTTTGTAAGCGTCATCCGTAGCACTTCTGTACCATTTCCGCAGCGCTTGCGTACCGTTTGTGTAGCATTTCAGTAGCGTTTACGTCAAAGGTGGAACAGCGAACGTGTATGAGTCTATAAAAGACTGAAACACGAAACTTATCATCTATACCTAAAAATGATATTGACCAAAAATATGAAGATCAATAATTGTTTTCAAAAATTGTGAGAATAACTGTATATTTTCCCACTATTAGCGAGTCCTCTTTCATCATACTTTCCTTGTAGTAATTACGTGGGATAAGCTTAAACTAATAATCCGATTTTTGCGGAGGGTTTTTAATATTGTTCCACGTCTCTGATGTAACGAATGTTTTGATCGGTGAGTAACTATACATGTGCCTGTTGGTTTTATTAACCAACAAATCATAAAAGCGCAATGCTTTGCAAAATACCTTACGCCTTCTTAACTATCAAAACATTTCTTCACATCCACGTTAGACTGTACAGTTAAACCACTAACTCTACTGCCGGACCTTACGACATGCACTGTGACTTCGGTTTGTTGGTGAAATGAAAAAGAGGCATCATGTGACAAATGTTTGCAAGGACAAAATAACGACACAAGTTAAATAATTGGATGATCTCGGTCATCTTGTGTTATTCGAATGGTGGAAGACACACAATAGCACGTTCAATGGTATTTCATTAAAAAGAAATACATAATCAACATCCTGATTCAAATGATGGAAAAGCATACATTCCGCAAACATTTTCTCACAATTATTATACACTCAATCATGCAAAACGTGCATTCAAATGTATGTGAATTATATACTATACATGCGTATATAGGACACTGTCGTGCTCTGTTACAGAGTAAAATTGTCATCATTGTCATCATTGTCATCACAAAGTGTAGACAGCGTAGACAAATTGTGCGTCTACAAATGCTTTGCTACAAGAAGTAAGTTATAAATGTGTAGTGTGACTGAAAGCAAAATGAAAAACAAAATCAGTTAGATACCAAGCTCAAATACAAAGTGTGGTCTCTGTTCTATAATACTTTGTAGATCGTTTTGATTTATTATTAACATCGCCGTGAAAACCAAGCAAATCGCTATTCAACATTTGACTGATACTTTTGTCTGCAATGTAAACTATCACTGAATTTTATGTGCTTTTTTAGCTATCGCTGAATTTTATGTTCACTGAGAACACCGAGGAACCGGATGCATCCATGCAGAGATGTTTTGTGTTAAAAGAAATTATTGGGGACACTGTCAAGAAACCATGTCCGCATTGACGCTTATAATATAAATATAACATTTTATGTTTTATTTTAAAACAATTATGGAACAAGTTTTTATAATTTACATTAATCATTATTTTTGGCAGGATGTAAGTACGCGGCGGGTCTTAATGTAGGAGGAAACCGGAGTGCCCGGAGAAAACCCACGTGGTCGGGCAGGTGACCCCATACCTGTTTACGTCAGATCGGGTAATAGAACCCCGGCCGCCTTGGTGAAAGGCAAGAATGCTATCTACTGCGCCACACGACCACCCAAAGCATTGACGCTTAATATATTATGATGCATAAAAATCAATTTGCTTGTTTGAATCAATTACTTTTATATACGTACATCGTATGTTTATATAGACAAATATAATAAGCATAACAAACAGCGTGTCACACTATGCACTTTTGTGTTTGTTTACATCTTATTTATCAATAATAATAATAATGTTTATTACAAGTCTAATGTAATATATATAATCTGAGGCGATATAAAACAATGTGCATCTATAAATAGAAATACTAACCCTGTGGTCCCATTAGACGTCTCCAAAATGACAGGACATTCAGAATTATTGACCATCGCTCCAGCGACCTCTGTCACGTACAGTAGTAGCACCAGCGTACATATCTTGCTCTTTCCTGTCATGTTGCTGACTCTAAAATGACCATCACTTAATATCATAAGGTAGGGGTATATGTAAGTTAAAGGAGTATGTTTCATCAAAATACGTGGACATTTAATTTACACTCTTGATGATACTGTACCTAGCACGGTTGTATTTACAAGGATGAATGCCTTCTTTCTTAATATGTGTCTCATACTTTTAAATTACCAGAACTATATGTCAATCATTTAACGTGTTTGCGGTTACGGCATTAACATATAGAATGATATCACATGACTACCTTTATCTAACCAGGTAAGACATATAGGGGAAAAGTAAACACAGCATCTCGAAGTTGTATTAACATCGATATGCCAAATAAGACAAATAAGATATATACAACCCCAGGATAATGCATAATATCAATATGCCAAATAAGATAAAGTATACTCAGCTTCTGCTACTATTAAACGTAGATATGCAAACAAGGAGAAAGCAATCGTACAACAGCTGATCTCGAAAGTGTATTGCTGTATCTGTGTAACATAACAGGCTAACAACACATGTGGACTTCGACGTTTTATTTACTTCGCATTGTGGCCGCGACAGTCTTAAATCTAATGAATGTCCTTTTTAACATATTTCTGGAACACGACAGCAATCTACCTGCACACAGATTATAAAGAGTAACAACAACAAACCCATAGTTCTTAAGCACAAAAAGTATCGTACCCGGGCCATCCCCTTCCCCTCCGGCCGAGACCTTCCCTGCCTCGGCTCTCTCTCTCTCCAGATGCTGACATTCTCGAACCTCGACTCCCAACTCCTAACTATGGACTACTTTTTAAATCTTCCCCCGCGTACGTTTAACAACCTATCTAACATTAACGATTCATGAGTAGGTCCCACCTATTGTACATGTACAAGTTACGAAGCACGTGTAGCAATGTAATCTTACTTCTAATACAACATCTAATTTGACTTTCCTCTTTCAAAACAACAATGCTAGATGTACCATATGACAATGACAGTAACCTTGTCTGTTTTGGAGACTTCTCAATCTCGGTTCTATCCCTACGTCATCCTTGACTTACCTTGTCGCCACTAGATGGATAGCCCTATGGCACTAGCTACAAATCACGGTGCTATCCCAATCAACGCACGGTGCTATCCCAATCAACGCACGGTGATATCACAATCAACGCACGGTGCTATCACAATCAACGCACGGTGATATCCCAATCATAAAATTTGACCTCATACATTTCTATTGTTTATAAGTTCTATTCTTTATAATTAGTTACAATTGTACCTAATTGACAGCCCATTTTGTTACATCTGCCAAGATAAAAAAAAATACATCAATCAACACAGCATCCCGAAAATGTGAAAACAATCAACACAGTATTTTAACACATAAACTCATTTTCAGTAATATCAAAGTTTAACTGTATACACAAACAATGTTCATGCACGTATCAAACGTGTCGCGACGTTTCAAGATCAACTGGTCCCTTTGTCAAGCTATGGTTATCAGTATTATTATTATCATTATTATATTCTTAACGGCCCATCAACACAAAAGAGGTCATTATGGCCAATATAGTAGACAAAACATGTTAAATGAAAAACATCAAACGAACGAACAGGTAAAAGACAAAAGTCAACTTTGAATACATTGCAAACGTGGCTATGATCTAGTTATATCTTTCTGAACAGACCGACAGTTTTTAGATAGTAAGGAATTGTAGAGATACTGACTTTTTCGAAAAGTGATATAGATCTGTTATATTATCATAAAATAATCTTCTTGTTGGCTGAAAGTCAATGCAATATAATAACAAGTGTTTTACTGTAAAAAGTTCGTGACATGCTATGCATTGAGGCTGGTCTTCGTTTTTCAATTAATAAGAATGGGTTATGTAGGAATGACCATTCCGGAGACAGGCAAGGACAACATCGCCTCGGCGGTTTTCTCTATAGCTTGGATACCATTTACCGATGTTAGGTTTGACACAGTGTAATGTATTGTCTCCGCTTTGATTCCAAATATTTTGCTACTTTGACCTTACCAAATTTGTTATTAACGATTTAAAATCTGTTGAATGAAGTTTAATATCAACAGGTGGTAGCAATAAAGCCGCTTTGTATGCGCGATCTGCCTTTTCATAACCTGGTATTCCCATATAAGTGTTTATTTAAATAACGTACAATCTCGACTTAATTAAATAACAAGGTATGTTAGATGTTTCGATTACAGTACATATGGATGCAATGTAATTTTTGGTTTTACCTCAATACTTTAAGATAATCATCACTCAATTACTGTTATGAAGTTGCCGGTAGATACCTGGGGCACAGCTGGAATGGTTGTTACGATCTCTCTGAAGTCAGAGCTTTTGTTGCGACTTCACATGCATATCAAATGAAGTACTCTCAGTACACAACAAATTAATCCACATATACTATACACAGAAATTGGCCATGTTTACATAAAGAAATTGACCATATTCTTTAAAAGAAATTTATAGAAAAATTTAAAGAAAAAATTGACGTATGTATAAAAAGAAAATGACAAAATATTTATTTCTATTGTGAGTGTGATACATTGAAACATTATTGATCAGATTTCATGCATTGAACGGAAGCCTCACAGAAGATGACTAAAATATGAGTTTATTTTGTATTAATTCAAGTCCCTGTAAAGAAGCTAGAAATATGTGTTTTGCTCAATAAAAAGCCGAAGGAATTGGCAAAGGTTGAATAGAGATGTAGTGGTAACAAAGCTATAT
Organism: Mizuhopecten yessoensis; assembly: GCF_002113885.1. Lineage (NCBI taxonomy): Eukaryota > Metazoa > Mollusca > Bivalvia > Pectinida > Pectinidae > Mizuhopecten > Mizuhopecten yessoensis. Next base: position 638,730 of record NW_018407895.1, on the reverse strand, counting down.
TATACAGTGACGCAGATACAACGCATATTTTGTTTCAATAATATTACCAATAATTCGATGTTCTTATATACCGCTTTATCAAAACCTAGTTCGTAGGCCGTCTCAAAGCGGTTTACAAATTACTATCCGCGGTTATAGGGAATTTGCAAACAGCTAATATATTTCTCAACTCCTTGGGGAGCATACAGCTGGTGCGATGGGCAGCTTAAAAAACACTGATCTACTTTAACTAGTTAATTAATTGTGGATGATTTAGGGTTCAAAGTCCAATTAACATATAGAATCATTTAAGGATGTGCCACGTGTGTACTATTTTTTACGATTGGTTATGTGTATTTGTGCTTGAGGCGGTATATTTGTGGCCTTACTATAGCGTGGATATGATGCAATCTTGGCAATAGTTTGGTTTGGTTAAGTATTGTTTAACGTCCTATCAACAGCTATGGTAATTTAAGGACGGCCTTTCCTGTCACATTATACTGACAACGGGCGAACTAATCGTCCTACTCCTAAATTGCTGAGCGTTAAGCAGGAGTAGAAACTACCATTTTATTCAGACTCGTATGTCTCGGCAAGGGGGAAGAACTCAAAGCCTCCCTCACAGGGGCGAACGCTCAACTTGACAGTGCTACCTAATTTAAATGCCATGCCGCACGGCATGTGGATAGAGCCCTTTGCCTTCCTCACTTGCGTGAACGTCAACTCTAAGTCTAAAAGTTAGGGAACTGCCAACCAAGGCACCAGGAATTAAAAGCGAGCGCAGCGAGCTCTTTTTGTATCGTATGCGTGGTATATATATAGTTCAAGCAAAAATCTATATATAGTAACACAAAACGAAACTACAATACTATGCGATCGTTTTCCTTTACATCGTGCAGAACGGACTTTAAAATTTGCGACGCTCTGATTGGTTATTAATAGATCAGAAGCTAAAAAACACCGTGTTAAACTGCTGGAATAGAAAATATGTTTCACATCGTAACTTATTTGCGTGAACTTTGCAAACGTCTTCGTTATGGTTTTAAATGTTTCTTCATTAAAACGGGTTTAAAAATTTAAGTTTTCGACATTTTTGACGAATCAGGTTAAGCAATAAAAATATTTGTGGTCTGAAAGTCGCGGGCTTCAAAATTTGCCACATTCTGATTGGTTGAAAAGACCGGAACAGATCAACTTCGCCGGTAGTCTCGACTACTTCGCCTGGAAATAGGAACACGGGAGGGCAAAGGCCAACTCAAATGATCGACTAGAGTAGCTATGGAGCGAATTTTACCAGTTTTGACCTTTCACAGACAGGTATTATGTTTGACTCAAAGGACTACTGATTTCAATGTGTTTGTCACTATATCAGCTTCACGAAAGATAGGCCGGTGCAAGTCTAGTCACTTCTATATCCCTATATTACTGGAAGACCTCAAATTTGAGTATAAATTCCAGGGTTGGAGGAGTGCGCTTTTAGTTTATATTGTTTCAGTTTGTAGTGCTGTCTTGAAGCTTTTAAGTTCTTGCATTTTGACGAGGTCTTCTGGTAGGTTATTCCACTCTGTTGTTGTTCGAGGAAAACAAAAGATTTTTTTAATATGTCCGTATTACACTGGAAATGTCGGTAATTTTCACTATTTTTTGATCTGGTACGGGTGTTTGATGGAGTCAATATGTGATCTACAGGTATGGCCACTAGCCCCTTCACGATCTTATAAAAGAGGGCAAGCCGATGGTCTCTCCTGCGATCCTTTAGTGGTGCTAGTTTTAGTTTGCCCATTATTTCTGTTACACTGCTGTCCCTTCTATAGTTTGATGTTATAAATCAGGCAGCGCGGCGTTGTACCTTTTCCAGCGAGTGGATGTTGTTTTGTTGGTAAGGGTCCCATATCGTACAGCTGTATTCCAGGACGGATCTCACCAACGATTTGTATGCTGTCAGTTTCAGTGACGCTGGACACTTTCGTAGGTTTCGTCTTAGGAATCCTAGAGTGGAATTTGCCTTGTTGGTTGTGATACGGATATGAGAGTCCCACTTCATGGAGTTGTGAATGGTCACCCCCAAGTATGGATTTTCTTCTACTTCTTTGAGTAATTGGCCCGACAGTTGGTAGTTGTAGGCACTAGGCGATTTGGATCTTGATGTTCTCAGGATATAACATTTTGACGCGTTGAAAGACATACCCCATTTCGTTGCCCATTCTTCCAAGGACTTGAGGTCTTTTTGGAAGTCCAGGTGGTCTTGGAGGCATCGAATTGGACGGTATAGCAGACAATCATCAGCAAATAGACGTACAGTAGATGTTACGCAGTCGGGCAAGTCATTGATGTGACAGAGGAAGAGTATAGGTCCCAGGACCGTCCCCTGGGGGACCCCTGAATCTACCTTAACTCGTGTTGAATGGCTGCCGTCTACAAGTACTCGTTGGGTCCGTGATGTCAGGAAGGCCTTGATCCATTTTAGTATGTCGGGGTTCACACCGAAATTCTCTAGTTTGTACAGGAGTTTTGAATGGGGAACCTTGTCGAAGGCCTTACTGAAATCCAGGATGGCAGTGTCCACTTGTAGCTTCCTGTCGTACATGCTGGTGATGTCATAGGTGGTAATTAGTAGCTGAGATTCACAGGAGTGTCCTGACCTGAAGCCATGTTGTAGATGTGTCCGTATGTTGTATTCCTCGAGATGGTTCCTGAGGTGGCGGCAGATAATATGCTCAACCAGTTTACAACACACACACGTGAGCGACACTGGCCTGTAGTTGCTGGGTTAATGGCGATTACCCTTCTTAAAGATTGGTGTGATGTTGGCATTCCTCCAGTCATCAGGGAGTTCACCGGTCAGGATTGATTGTTTGGATATATGGGTCATTGCAGGGGCAAGTTCGTTTGAGCACTGTTGAAGGACACGATTTGGAAGGTTGTCTGGACCGCTAGCCTTACTGACTTTGATTTCACGGATCAACTTCTCAACTCCCTTNCACTTCAGTGCAAAGGAGAACCGGTCAGGCGAAGAGATTCTCTGTTTATCAACGACAATGTTGATGAGCCGCCTGAGATACATGTATGTCCGCGCATGTGTGGGTTAAAAGTAAGTATGCGTAGCCTACTTTGTCAGTTCGTGTCTGTGTCACAACATGACTCCCCCGTCCCCCTCCCTACCCTGGTCTGATTTGCTTCAAGTCAGTCACACATGCTATACTGATATGGGTCACAGAACAAATAATGCTGAGACCCTTATCAACATAGCATATAAAGTGTATTTCAGAGGTTCAAGATGGGAAGTCGAGGGGGATTCGAGATTCATTTATATATAACAAGGCGGCAATTGCTGGTAGTTTGTAATGTGTTAAGGACAATACATTGCCATGCTTTTTTGATGTACAAAATGTATTTAGACGTGTTGAAAAAAGTTTCTTTTTACAAGTTATTTAATCAGTTTTGTCTCTTCTATTTAATTAAAAACAACGAAACTTACAAAAAATGACAAACATCAAGCATTCCATTAAGTCTCCTTAATGCATATTATATATATATATGTGTGTATGTGAGGGTGTGTGTGTATGTGTGTTATGGAATGTGGTCTGAGTGTACAAACATATATATGATTTGCTAAGAAAGTGTTTTATAAGTTTTCAAATGTCATCAAATAATGTTTCTTTTTCTTTCTTATAATTATAACTTGGTTGAATGTTCTAGCCTATATGTTTGTTAGTGTAGATGAGTGTGTCTTGTTGAGCAATGTATTAAATGTATGCTTTCTGTCCATCTATACCGGTTAAGAGAAGACTTATATAGGCTAAGCCTCTAATCTCATCCAATTGTTCATTTTTTTTTGTCCAATAAAATTTGTTGAAATACGTAAGTCCCCTTTACGTGTACAATGTCTTTTACCATTAACGTTATTATTTCTAATACTTGTTCTACCTTTAATTGTATCTGTATTTAATAAAGACGTTAATTGCACTGATTTTTTTTGTAAACAAATGATATATGGTTATAAATGATAAATGCATACTTGCCAACTTTTTGATTTTTTTTTTTATCGGAGAGTAGCCGTGTGCTCAAAATAAAATATTACAAAATATGAATAATTATAAAAGATGTGTATATAAAAAAACAACTTTATAGAGTCAAATTGCCAATCGTCTTTTTAGTTGTTCTTTATGATGAAATCATTAGGTAACAGAATAATTAAGCAAGTTTAATTACTGGCTGAAAATGGTCAATTCTAACACGGACTTAGACAGCAATCTAATTCCGTGGTCTGACCTATGAGTCGAAAGGTGTTAAGGGGACGTATCTCACGAGATCTGGAAAAAAAGCTACATGTAGATATGATTCGTCAATCCACCAAGGAATTGGACTAGACCTGGGTCCATGACTTTGACTAATTTTTGATATGTTTCACTTTTCGAAACGTGTGAAATAATCAGTTCTTAAATATGAAAATGAAAAATTGATTAACTGATTACATGTAACGTTTTAGTCAATTTTCAACTACGTAATAATCCATTCAGATACGTAGTCACTCACAAACTCTACTTACAGGTCATTGGTATATCTGGTCACACACTCTAATTATACTATAAACCACTGAGATACCTGGTCACAATCACTGGTAATAGTTCACTGAGTTACATGTACCTAGTCACGAACAGTAACAGACTCACTACCTATGGACAACTGAGTTACCTGATCACAAAAAATATAGTTCACTGAGATACCTTTACACAAAAACTTACTATAGACCACTGAGATCCCTGGTTACAAACTCTCACTATAGACCACTGAGATACCTGGTTACAAACACTTATCATAGATCATTGAGATACCTGGTCACAAATACCTATATTAAGACTATTGATGCAACACTTCCCGAGAGATCAAGTCCAGTCAAGATAAATATTCTAAAAAAAAAATCACGTTTGTGAGGTGTTTACATAATTAAGTTGTTAGTTTGTAAACAACTTCATGACGAGCACTGCTTTAATATATTATTTGTATTCATAGCCTTACGCATCGAGATATACACAGGTGTAAAAGTTAAGTGTATAAATTACAAAATTATATAATATGTAGTGTGGCAGGTTTTTACTGTATTTTATTGGAGGTAATTTAAAAGCCTTGCAGCTTTGAACACGTCAGGTTTGTTTTCAAAAGCTGAAATCATTAATATTATCTTGAGCAAATCTAAATAATTTCATAACTGACGCACTCTTAAAAGCTTTTAACTTTTTGATGTTTTGGTTTTGTGCATCCAATAAAGTTTGTTATAGTCATGAATATGAATAACATATCTTCTGATGTCGATTACATTTTAGATTAGTTTTAGAGATACAGTTTGAAGATACTTCACGATCTGTAGATTTCCTTACACACGTGTACCACGCCACCAATTGTAAAAGTTCAATTTATCATAACTCTGTCAATATTCAAATATCTAGCTGAAGTTTGGTACATAGGTGTATCATAGTCATATGGATAACACANTAGTGTAGATGAGTGTGTCTTGTTGAGCAATGTATTAAATGTATGCTTTCTGTCCATCTATACCGGTTAAGAGAAGACTTATATAGGCTAAGCCTCTAATCTCATCCAATTGTTCATTTTTTTTTGTCCAATAAAATTTGTTGAAATACGTAAGTCCCCTTTACGTGTACAATGTCTTTTACCATTAACGTTATTATTTCTAATACTTGTTCTACCTTTAATTGTATCTGTATTTAATAAAGACGTTAATTGCACTGATTTTTTTTGTAAACAAATGATATATGGTTATAAATGATAAATGCATACTTGCCAACTTTTTGATTTTTTTTTTTATCGGAGAGTAGCCGTGTGCTCAAAATAAAATATTACAAAATATGAATAATTATAAAAGATGTGTATATAAAAAAACAACTTTATAGAGTCAAATTGCCAATCGTCTTTTTAGTTGTTCTTTATGATGAAATCATTAGGTAACAGAATAATTAAGCAAGTTTAATTACTGGCTGAAAATGGTCAATTCTAACACGGACTTAGACAGCAATCTAATTCCGTGGTCTGACCTATGAGTCGAAAGGTGTTAAGGGGACGTATCTCACGAGATCTGGAAAAAAAGCTACATGTAGATATGATTCGTCAATCCACCAAGGAATTGGACTAGACCTGGGTCCATGACTTTGACTAATTTTTGATATGCTTCACTTTTCGAAACGTGTGAAATAATCAGTTCTTAAATATGAAAATGAAAAATTGATTAACTGATTACATGTAACGTTTTAGTCAATTTTCAACTACGTAATAATCCATTCAGATACGTAGTCACTCACAAACTCTACTTACAGGTCATTGGTATATCTGGTCACACACTCTAATTATACTATAAACCACTGAGATACCTGGTCACAATCACTGGTAATAGTTCACTGAGTTACATGTACCTAGTCACGAACAGTAACAGACTCACTACCTATGGACAACTGAGTTACCTGATCACAAAAAATATAGTTCACTGAGATACCTTTACACAAAAACTTACTATAGACCACTGAGATCCCTGGTTACAAACTCTCACTATAGACCACTGAGATACCTGGTTACAAACACTTATCATAGATCATTGAGATACCTGGTCACAAATACCTATATTAAGACTATTGATGCAACACTTCCCGAGAGATCAAGTCCAGTCAAGATAAATATTCTAAAAAAAAAATCACGTTTGTGAGGTGTTTACATAATTAAGTTGTTAGTTTGTAAACAACTTCATGACGAGCACTGCTTTAATATATTATTTGTATTCATAGCCTTACGCATCGAGATATACACAGGTGTAAAAGTTAAGTGTATAAATTACAAAATTATATAATATGTAGTGTGGCAGGTTTTTACTGTATTTTATTGGAGGTAATTTAAAAGCCTTGCAGCTTTGAACACGTCAGGTTTGTTTTCAAAAGCTGAAATCATTAATATTATCTTGAGCAAATCTAAATAATTTCATAACTGACGCACTCTTAAAAGCTTTTAACTTTTTGATGTTTTGGTTTTGTGCATCCAATAAAGTTTGTTATAGTCATGAATATGAATAACATATCTTCTGATGTCGATTACATTTTAGATTAGTTTTAGAGATACAGTTTGAAGATACTTCACGATCTGTAGATTTCCTTACACACGTGTACCACGCCACCAATTGTAAAAGTTCAATTTATCATAACTCTGTCAATATTCAAATATCTAGCTGAAGTTTGGTACATAGGTGTATCATAGTCATATGGATAACACAAAGAGGCTCAGTTTCAGGATACTAGTACTTTCGGTTAATAATAAACCTATACACACCAGTAAATATAGTTTTGCCCATGTCCGTCCCGTCCCGATTCAATGTAAACACTTAGCAACTTCATTCCTTCATGGATTTTGGTCAAACTTTATGCAAAGGTCAAGTATGAGTATACTTCGGACATTGTTGTGTTGCAGGGTTCCAAGGTCAAGGCCAAGGTCACTGTTGTTTTATATAGAAAATCATCAACTGATTCAATTTAAACACTTCGCAACTTAATTCAAAAAATATGTTATGGAGATGGTAATTACATACCGAAAAAACATGAATATTAAAATCACCTTATCAACTTAAAGTGTAGTACCTTATGTGTGCATATTTCAGGGTATCAAGATCAAAGTGGTTGTAACTTTTTATAGAACACTGAACTAATTTTACATGGTCAAATGCAAGCCAAATTTATGAATAACATGTGGATCTAATCTGCAAGGGGTTTGAGCCCAACAGAGGTAAAATTGACTAAATTTTCAACGGTCTTCTTATTCAGGCACAGAAATGCTAGAATCAAATACTCTTCATAGATGGAATTACGGTCCTGTAGGCCTGTTCCAAATTTATGAATATTTTCCTACCTCTGGATCATTTATTCCTCCTTGAGAAGGGGTTAATGTTTAGGATAAAACAAATAAAAAAAATTCTGTCAACATTCCAGAGAATCTCATTTTAATTTCATGGATCAATATATGCTTACAGGGTAATAACAAATGTAAGAATTTAAATGAATTTCTATGCATTTCAATGGTTATTATTCTGTCAAGAATGTGGTCAGGATCCCATGACCATAACAGGAAGAATTAAAGTGTATGTGATCTTTGCCGGACTATTAATTAAAATGATTTTCATGGATACAAAGTAGGTGATAAAATGTTCCCTACGGTCCACAGGAAAATTTAAGGTAGGTCATGATCAGGTTATCCAAAGCATATGTAATCTTGTTTTTGGCCTTACTGTTGTTTATATTGGGAAATAACATTTTTGGGTATATTTGTTTACTCTCAGTGGGAACAAAGTTGGTTGGAATGACTATCATGTGACTGAATTTTTATGGTATGAAAATTAAGAACCTGGCCCTTCCCTAGGGCCTATAGGGAGGGGCCAAAGAGGGAAAATTGGCTGAAATTTCAACATTCTTCTTCTTCAGATCCAGATATGCTAGAATCAAACACTCTTCATGGATGGAAAGGTCCTGATTAATAATAAGTCGCTATATCTGAAATTGTTATTTCATTACTCCTGTGTCGTTCATTCCTCCACTATATCCTTTTTTTCGAAAATTGTCAGCGATATATACCGTATGTCAGACAATTATGTACCCACCATAAATGATATCAGTAATATATGTTGGTCACTCCTAATATGAATTTCTCTCAGGGAATTCAAAAAATCTTTTTTGGATTATATGAACTTTATTTTGTTTTTGCGTGATTTTAACATCACTACAACAAATAACATAATTGCTTTACAACTCAGGTCCATGTATCACTTGTATAACTTGGTGAGATCACTGTTGTATATTTATCACTTCTGTTTTGTAATTGCAATGGTCCTGTTTATATCTATTGCAGCATCTGGATTCTGAAGATACTGGTATAGTGGTATGCTTTAGGTTCAAAATATGTTCACGATATAATGCTTTCTTATATTAAAATGTAAATGATTTTTTTTTTATCATTTGGTTATTCAAAAGGAATGGATATTGCAGCCATTGCTTCTCCAATAATGGAATATTGAGAAATTGAATGCTGGTTTAGAGTTACAAAATGGGTACCATAGCTACCTAATACTGATTGAGAATCATCTTTGAGCTAATTTTATTGCCTTTGCATGTCACCTACAGACCAGGTAAAGCTTGTAAATGAAGGATGCTGTATTCATCAGTTGTTTGTTGTTTGTCTGTCTGTTCTTAGAAATGACCATGCTCTTTGCAGGTCATAAAAAGATTAATACACATACTAACTGCTCCCAGGGTCCTGTCACCCCAGCATGGTGACCTTATAACATTGGAATGGTTGAATTATTAAGTGTCCTATAATGAAAAACACCTACTGGCAATCCGGAGGCACGGTAGTCTAGTGGTAGGACACTGGGCTCGTGACCGAGGGGTTGCGGGTTCGAGTCACGGCACGGCACTGTGTTGTATCTTTGAGCAAGATACTTTGCTCCGCTTGTTCCAGTCTACTCAGCTATAAATGAGTATGTGGTTGGGCAGTGCTATAATTGTAGAATGCTAACTGTGAGTGCCGGAATGGCAGCACCGGATGTATGGTCCCCAGGGAGTTGAGAACGATATTGGCTGGTTGCAAAGGTCCTACACTTCAAGATGACCTACGAACTAGGTTGTAATAAAGCGGTATATAGGAACCTCAAATTATCATTATTATTATAGACAAATACCAAAGTTTTCCCCAGCCAGGTCTGTCACCACCCAGGAATACACTCATGCAAAGGACAGGGCTAAGATATACAACATAGTAATAAGTGAACTATAGTTTACAGGTTGATTTTGAAGAAAAAAATACAAGCCCAACTCATGCTTCATAGTGAACATAGACATTTTTTACTAGTTCGGGGCATCGGGCTAGGCAATTTAGGCAAACATCCATGAACTGAAAAAAATGGGGAGGGGGGCTAGGTTTGCACCCCATCTGTCCGTCTGTCAGGAAAGTTTGTCAGGGACATATGTTCTATACTATTTCACCTGGGATAACCAGATTTGGTGAACAACGACAGCTTTGGATGGCAGCGTGCACAGTGCAAGAATTTAGAAGGTCACTCCAGTTGTATGACCTCACTGTGACCTATGCTTTGACCTTTGACCTTTACATTTGAAAATATTTGTCCTGGGGCATATCATCTATACTATTTCACATGCAGTAACCAGATTTGGTGTGAAGGTTTAGGTTACTGTGACATATGACTTGACCTTTGACCTTTACTTTTGAAAATGTTTGTCCGGGGCATATCTTATATACTTTTTTACCTGGAGTAACTAGATTTGGTGTACAAGGACATTTTGGGATGTCAGAGTGTACATAATTAGGTCATTGTGATCAATAACTTGACCTTTAACCTCACTGTGACCTATACTTCCTGACATAAGTTTACTGTTTGTTAAAGATAGCAATTCTTACCGGTGAGGGACTATGGATTGCATTGCAATACTTTGCCTTTTAAACAAATATTTTCTTTGCAAAGTAGATCCTATTTCTGTCATTTCTTAATTAAGATTCTATTTTTTATAACCACCATTTATTTCTTTTTCATGTCAGAATATTTGACGCACCTTTGTCCTAAGGAGGGATTCTGTTCGTTTTGTTACCTTAAAGCCCTAAGCTGGGGCGCTGCAGGCGCCCGAGATCTACACTATCATCACAAAGATTACCGAACTATGTGCGCTCGCTTATAGGCAGTGCCTATTTCATATTAAAGGTATGAGGAAGTACAGGAAAGAAAACGATAGATGCTGCAGTGAGTGGTGTAGATTAAATTCAGTCAGATTTGTATCCCAAAGTCATATTCAGACGAATTCGATTTGTTCTAGTATTGTGTGTATAGAAAAATAAGACTTTCTTGGACATAAACAAACAGAAATACGGAATACAAAACCAATGAGGGTAATCAGAAGGTTTTAAATGTACCTATGGTGCATTTCCTTCAATTGTGACGTTATAGAAGATCAGTTTCATAAAATGAGATCCCATCTCACATTATAATAAGAATTTGCCATTCTGCAGCACTCTCAGTATCTATTACAAGGTGAGTTTTCTTTATTTTAAGGTCATAAAAACGTAATAGCGCTTGTAAATAGAATACCTAAGGTTTTCATAACTTTGGTTTGATTAGGTTTGATTTTGTTTAATGTCCTATTAACAGCTAATGTCATTTAAGGACGGCCTCCCCTGTGTGCAAGATGCATGCGTGTAGTGTATGCGTGTGTATTTTGGGAGGCTGCCATATGTTCGTGTTTGTCTCCTTGTGATAGCGCGGAACTGATGCCGACTTTATAGCGCTACCTCACTGAAACATGCTGCCAAAGACATCCAGCAGGACGCCCCACCCAGTCACATTATACTGACAACGGGCGAACCAAACGTCCCACTCCTAATTCGCTGAGCGTTAAGCAGGAGTAGAAACTACCATTTTTAAAGACTTTGGTATGTCTCGGCCAGGGGACAGAATCCAAAGCCTTCATCACAGGGACGAACGCTCAACGAATGGCCTTGCATTACTGTATAATTCAGATTTCACTCTTATAGCAGAACACTTCAATATTTCCTATCACGTGTGTTTATTTCCTATCACGTGTGTTTATTTCCTATCAATTTGAATATATAATTGTTTTACTTATGTATTACCTTTATGTTTTACTTTGATACTGTTTTTTATTTATGTGTATATTTTTTATTGACTTTATTGATTTTTTGTGTTAATTTTTATTTTGTAACACTTTTGATATGTTTTATTTTGTATGTTGATGTGATCATAATATATTGTTTATATTTATTAAATTATGTAGTATAAAGCTGTTTATATCTTAACTTTACAGTCTCTTTTTGCATATACGTACTTTTCGATGGACTTTAATTTTTGTTATTGCATATACTATAATGTTATCCCCCTCTGTGTTCACCCCTGTAATGTGTTCACGGACTGTTGATGAAAATTATGATGTATTTCAGTCAACTAATGATATGATCATATTTATCATTTGCTTTCTTCCTTTTCTGACGTTTATCCTCCTAATATTTCATATTTACAGAATTTATTTGTAATACTTACTACATTTGAGTTTTAAATATGATTGGTAACTGCCGGTGCCTTTCTCAAATACATTAATATATGAAAGGAAGATTTAAGGAGGATCGATAATGATCACTCATAGTGAAGGTCTCCATACATCTGGACCATTTGAAGTGTATCGGTTCATCTCACAAACCTATAATAACGTAAATGAAGAAAGTATTCTATTTCACGGATGAATCCGTCCAAATGCACGTATGATTATGAAGATGTTAAACCAAATTAAGGTCCATAATGGTACGTGATAAATACCATCAACCCATCACAATAAATTCTTATAGGGTAAGGAATCATATTCAGTAGGACTTATATTAAAAGGAAGCATCGATAAGTCCCTCAGTCATGATAGTTTGACCTCACATTCGAATGACTGCACACTAAGTATAAAAGGACTAGATGCGTTAGGGTCCTTTCTGGCCTGGACAGGGATTTAGAATTAGTTATTTTATTTATTTTAATCTGGAATAACTGACGTACGCAAATATGCAATTTCGAATTAATCCAAAGATTGGTTTAGGAGATATGGCATTTCAAAGAAAGGTATAAACACTCATTTCCATAGAGATCTGCGTGAATATCGTCTTTTGTGCGCTATTTACGTTGAAAATTGGCCATTTTGAAGCAAGTTAATCAAACCCTCTTCATTATCAGAAAGCCTCCCTATTCACCAAACAAATGACTATTTGACATGCTTAAATATTGTTTTGTGTACTTCTGGTCATTCGTGGAAAGCAATATTTGTTTGTGATATGCGGATGCTTTCATTTCTGCATGCTAACTGTTCAAAAATACCATATTTTGGCTATTTCTGCATAGCAACGCATTAATTTTCTATGGTAGGGCATCTACGCATGCGCATTGAAAAACATCTGCATTAAAATTTATAGCCCCCATTTACCAATATGATGTTTATTATAGAAACTGGAAAATAAATTTAAGTTGAAATTTTCACTTTTGCATAATACCCCAAGTTTTTAGTTACATCAAAGTTTATGTTCTCTTCTGAAATAGCCCCAAATTGCGGCCTCTGGTACAATTATGTCACCTAATTTAGGAACCTGCTATGCTATATAACGTCTACATCAATATGTAAATGCTAACTTTTACACATTTAAGAAGTACATATAAATATCATAACGGCTGTTCGAAATGTATCATATACAAATTCATTGTACATTCGTACGGCTTAATCTGGGTGTTATCCGACAGCCGTCAGAGTCCGTCGAAGGCAGATTAGTGTAGTCGTAAAGACCTGCTTCTTAACTATGCATAAGATTGCAATATCTTATTTTGTTAGATATTTGTTTTTATTACGCTCAGGTGCGAGGAGGTAACATGAAGTTGGGATTTCGAAATACCTAAAATAGTTTAAGGGTGCGAATGATAATGTAAGATATATATAGACTTTTATGTGTTTTAGGGTTTGAAGACATCTTAAAGTTAAAACCGGAAGCTGTGATTGCTGGTTCAGGGAAACAGTTTGTTTTTGTTTTAATTTTGTTTAACGCCCCATTAACAGCTATGGTAATCTAACGACGTGCCTCCATGTGTGTAGTGCTTGCGTGTGTGTATGCAGGAGACAGGGTACGTTTGTATCAGGGACATAGGGAGACAGGGTTTGTTTGTATCAGGGACATAGAAATATGAAATATGTGGGTTTTTTTCACCCCTACAATGTTTATAAATAAATAAAGTGCAAATAATTATGATCTGTAGGCGTGTTGCACGTCCTAAATCGCTGTGATATCAAATTGACGCTGCATTTATTTAAGAGCGTTTCATATCTAAAACCTTGCATATTGTTCCATTGTCTGTTGTAATCTCTCACAAAGCCATCAAATACAACAACTGTACCAAGGTTGTTCAATGTCGAACATCTCTGGACAAGATGTGATGAGAGAATACAAAGAATGCATGAACACCTCATTACAATGAATGTAAACTTGATGTGTTTTCCAGCGATTATGAAACAAGATATTTCAGCTTTTAATAATCACTCATTTCGATCCGGACCTTAGCGCGCGAGAAGTATTAATTTGGGAAGAGTCCTGGAAACGGGAGTAGTCGGAGAAAACTCACGTTTCCCCCTCCCCTTTCACGTCCAATCGGGAAATCGAACCATGGTCGCCTTGGTGAAATGGGAGTGCGTTATCCACTGCGCAACTCGACAACCTTTCACATCATTACAAAGTACCATAGCATCATCAAACCACACATGGGGTGTTAAGTTAGGTTGATATATAACACAGATCTAAATAACAAAAGCTCTCTTGAAATTAGATTAGAAATAATGCTAGCAACTTAAATTATATTATAATGTACTAATAATCTTAATATTGTAAACATGAACAGCAAACATATTTATGGTTATAAATATCAGTAAGCAGTTACTATAAACACAGTATAAATATGATATGCTCGCCCCTTAAATCAACATGGACTTGTATTTTAGCTTATTCAAAATATAATATTCAATGTATAAAAGGAGAATCTAGTAAAGGAAAATGTCTAAAACTCACTCATTACTCTGGTGAGGTCAAGAAGTAGCACAGCTTGACTTGTGACCTTTCATAAGCAGTAAGAGTTATCTCCCCTTTACCATACGACTAGCACTTTGTATATAAGTTGTCTTTTTTCAATTTTTTATTTCACTATAAATTATAATATTTGTATATGCTGATTTATACAAAAACATGCAGGAGAGAACTGATATATGCATAGCATGTTGTTCAATCAAATTCATACAACATCATGAATAAAATTTGTTGAAATGAAATGAAGTCGCATGACTTTTGAATTTCACTGGCTTTTGATTTTTTATGTTTTGACCCTGATGCTGTAAGATAATTAATTTTACAATAGGTTCTGCATGTGTTTTACTATAAAATATGGAAACAAATACTGTCTGACTTTATCTTTTGTATATTCACTGTCACGTCACACTTCTACATTACCTGATAGAGTGTAATGTTTGCAAAGTCACAATTTTAAGTGGATGTCACGTTTTGTAAAAGACTGGAGCGATCATCTGGATGTACTTTAATCCAGGTCAACTTTTGTATCAATGAAATACGATTGTCTGAAGACCGACTGATATATAGAATAAAAAGGCTAATGTTTGTCAGCATTCATAAAATGAACATTTTATACACAACTGCACATGTTTTATTTTTCTCTGTCACTACGGTTATCCCTTACATGTAACTGTACTTAATACGGTACAACCTTTACACGAGGGCTTAAGGGGTTTGTATGGAGGATCCTTAGAAAGTGATTTCCTTAGAATCGAAGGAAGCCTACTGTTTAAAGGAATATGGATTTCCAAGAATCTAAAGACTCCTACTGTCTTATTGAAAATGAATTTCTTAGAACCTGGTAGGATCTGTAAAAGACTTCGGTAGACAATAGTAAAAAAGAGAAGTATGCTGTGTTAAATTTCGCTTTCAGAGGTGGTTAAAATAATAAGGTCTATAATTAAAAAAAACCTTTAAGTCCAAGATGAACTACCTTTTCTTGACTCCGTTATCTATATCAGAATCACGATCTACACGTTAAGTACATACTTGTGTCTATAAACATCTTTTATCATTATCATTTTCTTTAAATACTGTTAAATTTCCTGCGAACGAAAATAACCAGACTTGCTTTTTGACCACGAAACTCAAACTTGTAATGCAGGAGACAGGGTATGTTGGAGTGCTTGCCTCCTTGTGATAGCATGGATCCGATGCCGACCGAAAAGTTCTATCTCACTTAAATACTATGTCGAAGGCACCCCCAGCTCAGCATTCCGATTGGTTACATTATACTGACAACGGATGAACCAGTCCCCAATTCTGCAGGGGCTCCCATATTAGACGCCTCCTACGATACATGTTTCCCGATCCCCCACTTGCAGGAGTGGTATAGATTTTAGTGTAGAATTTAGAAGATCTTTTGTTCAATTTTGCGCCTCCTCTCTTCAAAACTATTTCTTCTTTCGTTTAGTTAAATAGCAGACTGCAGGCATTCTTATCAGAACGAACTTTGCCTTCTTCTTCTTCTTCTTCTAACAACTATATATCTTGCCAATTCCTTCAAATGTACTATCAATGAATAACATGACATGTCTTTACCACATCGGTTATCTATACTCTCGTGAATCTTCTTCTTTAGCCCGTTTCCTCCGACCATTCCTT
The DNA here is from genome assembly GCF_002113885.1 of Mizuhopecten yessoensis. Taxonomy (NCBI): domain Eukaryota; kingdom Metazoa; phylum Mollusca; class Bivalvia; order Pectinida; family Pectinidae; genus Mizuhopecten; species Mizuhopecten yessoensis. Next base: position 622,443 of record NW_018407895.1, on the reverse strand, counting down.
ACAATATAGGCAACTGGGACGGCAAAATACAAATTTGCACGACAAGTATAACGAATTTGATTTTCCAATTGGGCCCTTAATAGAAAGTGAAACTTTCTCCGTTTATATGTTGCGATTCGGTATCGAAGAGCTTGCTCCAAAACATCATGTTTTTCGTGATAGATGTCGGTTCCTGAGAACATGCAGTAGCTGTTAAACACAACTTACAATACAGCGTTTCCAGCTGTGCAGGTTGATGAAGACTCGGAAAGTTGTATGGTAGCCATCTTGATCTTCTTGAGGATATGCTTTATATTGTTGCCACGTATTTTTATCATAATGCTCATTAATGTGCCGTTTTATTTTCTGGTCACTTCCCCAGTTTTCGCTTAGAGGACGTAGCATAACTTGGATTAGGCCTTCATTTTTATGGCGGATGTCGTCTTTGAAGTAGAAGACGCTTACCTTCCGGGGACACCAGATCTTATTCCCGTGTACTTTCACGGTTTTGTTGACACTTTTGTACTCTCGTGCTCTCTTCTAAGGTAGGAAAGTCAACGTCGTCTTTCGTATGTGCTGTGTAAGTGGTTCCAGTACCCTCACTTCCATACCTTAAAGTAGTTAGGGCAGTTGAGGACTAGGGGGTAAGCTATATAATTAATACAACCGCAACACGAATTGTGTAAGTTTCTTCAAATATTGCTGGTCTACCTGTTTCGCCCAAACTCATGGCTTCATCGAAACATCAGTACATACCAATTTCGTACCTATATGACTAAAAATGTGAAAAATCCCTTGTTTTTCGTTACATGTCACAGTTTGGTTTGGTTTGGTTTAGTATTGTTCAACGTCCTATCAACAGGTATGGTCATTTAAGGACGGTCTCCCATGTGTGCCAGATGCATGCGTGTAGTGTATATATATGCGTGTGTGTGTTTTGGAAGGCTGCCATATGTTCGTGTTTGTCTCCTTGTGATAGCGCGGAACTGATGCCGACTTTATAGTGCTACCTCACTGAAAAATACCGCCGAAGACATCCAGCAGGAAAAAGAGAAAAGATAAGATCCCAAATTTAGTCGCATTTTACGATCATGCAATAGGGGCAGCAGGTACAATTATTACGTCCTACCTGCAGGGACACATGTTACAGAATATTGAAGCAAAATTCTAGACGCTTAAATACACAGGTACGACTATGATGACTGATCAAAACATGCAAGGGGTACACGACGAGTTATACAGATGAAGTAAAAACTACAGTTTCACGATAAAGATAGTGTCATATACGCGCATTTACACTGCTCGGCGGTTATTGACTCCAGAGTTAGACGGCAATCATTACATGTATACATTCGTATCTGTCGGCACTAAAAATATGCGTACAGCAAAGAGTCGGGGTATGAGAAGTACAGAGTAAGTAGTTTTGACATTGAACTTTACGAACAGCCTAATTATCAAAGGACTTGGTTCCTTTCTACAAATGAACACATGTATGCAAATTTTTAGGGATGTAAACTATTTATTTGTTTGGTGCGTCACCAGGCTTTAAAAAATAACAGATATGAGAGACATCACTGCAACACTCGACAAGATCCAATCAGAAACATCTGAATCCTTCCAAACTGTATGGTGAATTAACATAGTTATTGAATTCTTAAAGGCCCACCAACACAGAAGAGGTATTTAGAGCCAAAGGTCAACTAGAAAAGCAAAAGTGGCTATGGTTATTTGTATCTTTTTGAAAAAATCACCAATTGTAAGGTAGGGTAGAATTGTTGCGACATTTACTGTTGGAAAATAGTTTTGAGATTGGTTGTAATATACTAAAAAAATATCGTGTTGAGCGAAGGTCAATGCAATCTTATAATAAGTGTTGTACTGTAAATGGTTCGTGATATTCTATAATAATAATAATAAATAATAATAATATACAACATTTATATAGCGCCCTATATAATTTGTGAAATTACTCTAAGGCGCTTTACAACATATGGATAATAGTAATGGTTATAATTGTGAAAACAAACAACAAAGGATTGCAATCACTTTCATACATTTAACAAGCAATGTGCACATAATTGAACAAATAAAAGGGTGGTATTTACATGACGTCTTTGCAAAGATTCTAACATGCAGACGTGAAGAGGTGAGTTTTTATGTCCCTCTTGAGCTTGGCCACGGTATTAGACTTCCTAATAGCAGATGGTAAGCTATTCCACAACGTAGCCGAAACCCTACCAAAGCATCTGTTTCCGTTGGTCACAGTACGAGATTTTGGGACACACAACAAAGATTCTGACTCCGACCGCAGTGATCTTGACGACTGATACAGGGTAACACGTTCCTGTAGGTACTGAGGAGCTGTTCCATTCAGTGCCTTGTATGTGTATACCAGAATTTTGTACTGCGACCTGTATCGTACAGGTAACCAGTGCAACGAATAAAGCGCAGGTGTGATGTGCTCTCTCTTTCGAGTACGAGTAACTAGCCGTGCTGCAGTGTTCTGGACCCTCTGCAGACGACTAGTTAGTTTGTCAGATATACCACAGAGCAGGGCGTTACCATAATCCAACCGAGAGGTAACAAGTGAATGCACCAAAATCTTGCATGCATCTGCAGTTAGAAACTGCCGAATACAGCCGATGTTCCTGATCTGGTAGTAACAGGATTTGGCAATAGCGTTCACTTGTTTCTCCATGTTCAGAGAACTGTCAAAGTATACCCCTAGGTTTTTAACAGCTGGAACAGTCTCAATAGTTCTGGCACCACCCTTGAGCTGGAGAGCCATTGTTTGCTGACACTTTGGGAAAAAGACGATTAGTTCCGTCTTTTCCTAATTAAGTTTAAGCATGTTTGCGTTCATCCAGATACTGATTTCTATCAGACAAGCTTCCAGACTTTCTGAGACTGTATTCCAAGTGTTCTGTGGTTTTATGACCATGTAAATTTGTGTGTTATCGGAATAGCAATGATAGCGAAGGCTATGGCGACGACAAATCTCTCCAATCGGTTTGGAGTACATACAATGTTTCCGTGGTCCTAACACCAACCCTTGAGGAACCCCGATATCTAGTACTTTGTCATGTTAGGTGGCAGATCCGATGGCAACACACTGTCGTCGTTCACTCAGGTATGACTGTATCCAGCATAGTGCGGTATCAGTCACTCCATAAGAGTATTCCAGACGTTTATAAAGTATGCCATGGTCGATGACGTCAAATGCAGCTGACAAGTCCAGCATGACAAGCACCGCTCTGCACTTGTTATCCAATGCAGAAGCTATATCACTATGTACACGTAGGAGGGCCGTCTCAGTAGAGTGTCCCATGCGGTAGGCCGATTGCATGTTGTCATGGAGACTGTTTGCATGGAGATGAACCTCTAAACGCCGGGACACAACCTTCTCCAAGATCTCAGACAGAAAAGGCAGATTTGAAACTGGGCGGTAGTTTTTCAACTCCTCCTTGTCCATTCCAGGCATTTTAAACAATGGTCTGACATGTGCCTTCTTGAAACATAATGGAACCTTTGACTCAACCAATGATTTGTTCATGCTTGCGGTAATCAAAGTAAGCAGAGCTTCAAGACATTGCTTTAATAGGTCTGTAGGCAGTGGATCAAGCTCACAGGACTGCGAGGTCATGATAATGTTGCGCAACTCGTCCTGGGTTGTTGGTGAGAGGTTTGTCAATGGTTCACCATCAAATGCAATGTCAGCAGTCATGACAGAGATGTCTATGTCAGCAGAGGTGTTCACTTCGGTAATATTTTTCTTGATTGAGCTGATTTTATTCAGAAAGTAATCACCGAACTTGCTTGCTAAGTCTTTTTCAGAATTACAGCTTGGTAGGATAATTTCACCTTTCTGTCCCATTAGGTTTTTGGTGAGTCTAAAAAGTTGTCTTTTATCCTTGCCGCATTCTTCGATTTTTTCCTATGCGTTGAGGCTGACCCTCGCCAAAAATTAACAAGAACGTGTAACGTTTGAATGGCCCATCCGGAGACGGGCAAGGACAACCTTGTCTCGGTGTTATTTTCTATAGCTGGGATATCAATGACCGAGTTTAGGTGATACAGAGTCTTATTTGTTGTCTATGCATTTATTCTAAATATGTTGTTACTTTGACCTTACAAAATGCGTATTAAGTTGTTTAAAATCTGTAAAATGTAAATTAAAATCAACAGGAGGTAGCAATGAAGCCGCTTTGATGTTAATATTGCACTAATCGAACCATCGGTATGAAATTAAAAGTTCTTTATTTCAACCTCATTATCAAAAAGGATGAATAAAAGTCGTATAAGTCAGTGTCAGATTTTACTATTGCATTGAGTGAAAGTTCAACCTGAGACTTAACCAAAAGCCATGGAGGAACATCAATTGTTTCAAATGAAAGTGTCAAAATCAATTTCAGCGTTTTCAAGGAGGGATCAAAAGCGAATACCAGAAGTTGATATATTTTTTATTTTTTGAAAAACAAAGTTACAAATTGAATTTCAGCTGAATAACGCACCACAAAATGAGTTCCTCTCGACGACTATAACACAATGGTACATTTATTTCCACGTCCACGAAGCGACTTGCAACTGTTGTGGTTTTGAAAGCTCCAAGTGCAAGTTTTAGACCATGATGGACGGTAGGGAATAATTTCAGATAAGATTATGGGCGGTTTGTCCGAGTGGTTTACATTCCAGCCTTCCACGCAGGCGGCCAGGGTTCGATCCCCGAATTCGTCGTACGCATGGATATTCAGAGAAAGTGTTTTTCTCCTGCCCACACAACTCCAACAACCCAGGTGGAGTATAAATGGGTCTAGGGTTGGTGTTGCAATATCTGTGCTATAGCATTCAGGTGAGGTGACACTATACATGATACCGTTGTAAGCACGGTCCCACTACAAACAGAACACATTGCATATCCAGACACACGCAGGCATACACACATAGGGAGATATTAGCCAGGTGGCATATGACTAGTAGCTAGCGCCTCATAAGACAGCTCCCGCGAATTTCTCAAATATTGTATTGATGATTTTATTTATAGTATATCTATGTACTTCAAAATTTAGAGTGGCTTATGTTAGCTAGATAGGGCGCTACATTATATATCAAATGCTGTATATTATTATTAATATAAGATACAATTTCCTTGCTTCAGTTTGGATCTTATAGGTATTATATAGAGTCTAAGCAATTCTTTTTTATCAGCATATCAGACAATGGTGCGATTTTGATCGTCACAAAATTTACGTAATTGACGAGTCTACAAGCAAACCGTTTTGAATCTTGCAATTTTAAAACCATTTTCAGCAGAAAAAGTAGAAGTTTCTTTGAACATTGCTGCAATTGTCTTCCTTTGGTTTCCATATGTTTTGAGCAGTAGCATATAAGAAAGTCATCAAAATAAAGGGAACCCTCAACAGATGTGGATGATGTTTTGACAATATTATTTGTTTTCAGCCAAAAATATGTTGCCGAAATTCCTGTTCCTGTTAGCAAATGTTCCGTTCCATACTTGAAATAACCTGTCTGATAAGAAGTTTGAAATAAATTTTGATAAATTACCTCTTCCAGATCAAAAAAGATAGCGACTAAATGATCCTCCATTTGAAAAGCGCCCCGCATAGAAGTGTCAAGTATAACCTAATTGTCGTTTACCTCTTCTGGATCTTAAACCACTCTGAACTTGTGATATTGTGTTATTTTATTTCCAAGAACAATATCAGCCTAGAATTGGTCATCCGTTCGAGAGTTTTAAAAATGCAGATATCGAGTCCTATTAGGCGGTAGGTGAATCACCGTGTTGGTCACCATCAATGTACCACGTGACCGGAAATCGTACAGGTTCAATGGGATCCAGTATACTCCTATGATTGGTTTAATGAATTGTATTGTTTCACGGCCCATCGACAATGCGAGTCATTTAGCGCCAAACAACACGTTAAAATAGGCAATCAAAAAAATGAATATATCAAACTAGAAATAAAAAGATTTAAAAGATGTTAAAAATCGGGGAACGAATTGATCGTAAATCATATCAGATCTTATTATAAAGATATATTGAGTGTAAATAATCACATATTGGTTGAACAGAAACTGTATCAAATAAACTTTTCATACACGATACATTATAAAATCTGTCACGTTTTATAACCTACCCACAAAGGTAGTTATTGCATTCGTGAAACAACCCAGATGTAAACGGAAACAATGGTAAATATTTTCACTTTCTCGATATGGCAGAGGATATTTCTCCTTACGTCAACCAATAAGCGTTCCTAGTTAACCGATGAAAATTGATATCGAAGTGAATTACGTGACTACTATCGTCAACCTCATTGATGTCGCCAAGGTGTAGAACGAAATCAAGGTGTTACGATAACGAGAAACATATCAGCTCAAGGAAATGTCAGATATGCATTTAATTCAGTCTCGGGTGACATGTGTGGGCAATATATAACCCTTAAACGACAAGGTAGTGTCAGACTTGGAGTGAAGTTTGCATCAAACACGACAGAGACACTGTATTTCCTTGCCGATGAAGATACCCCCACAAAGTTCACTTATGTTTTCGAATGAAAGGGGACTCTTGGATAGTTAAGCACTGAAGATTGCAAAGACATTCAATAAAAAATGTAAAATAGGCACCATAGTAAATGCTACGAATTCTGTGATGAAAAAGAATTTTAAAGAAGAGTAATGACTTAAAACAAGACATTAAATCATATTGTTACTGTTGTATTCCAAGAGCCGATATAATCGAAACTTTAAGTTTCCCTTCCTGTTTTGAGATATGTTTCTAGAAAAGTATAACAGTATACATGTACATGTGCTTGAGTACCAACATGTTAATAATGTAGTTGAATTCACCTGTATGAACTCAGATATGGTTTAGGACAAAAGCCTGTAATATGTATCGAAACAAAATGCCGACCAGGAAAAAAAATGTTGGCACTCAGACATATACAACGGCGTCTCATTACAATAATTAGACTATATAAAAATGAAGGTTAAGACCTGGCGAAGCTATTGATAAATTACATTCATTTTATTTACGTTTTGATTGTTTTTGCAGTTCAATCTTACGTAAAAGACCATGAACACATTACTTCAGTAAAATAGTAAGGTATTCTGTAGTTTTTTCGTTTTACATTATCTTTTTAATAGTACCTATTTTCTTTCTACAAATGACGCATGGTTTACCATACAAAAATAACATCGATATTGTTTACAGAGTACGTCTTTATATTTAAATATGTTGGAAAGAAGATGTAGTTTATGCATAAGTGACCTGGAATAAATTGAACAATATTTTTAAAAGGTTTGGTGCTGAACTTCATGCAAGTCTTTGACTTGGTGTTTTTTAATAAGCAGTACTCACAGTTGAGCTCCAGAGGGTGTGTGCGAGACGGTCGAACAGTCTGAAGAGCTGACAAATAAGTCACATAAATATTACCTGATCCTACCAAGGTGTGCTACTGATGAACAATGTACTATAAAAGCAATTTCTATATTTTTGCAAAATAAAGTGTGACTAGGAATGTTTTGAACCCGATTGCAAATATAGCAGTTATTTAAGATCTTGTCAACAACCGTGATTTGAATAAGGTCACGTCTTTAACGACACGTAATATTGTGACGTCATTTCTCAAAAGAAGGGGAGAACTCTGTAATAATTCTCATGTAAATGTGTAGGATATCATATTTGCATACTTAACACTGATTACGCCTGCCAGAAAGCACATGTGTAATGACATTGTGTCAGTTAACATGTATCGTTAACTCTGACACAAAATTACCGGCACACGTACACTGTTTCGGGTAGCATATATCCTGTAGTTTGATGCAAATCACAGGTTTTACTGTGTTTGGCAGAATATATAATGTAGATTCATACAAATCACAAGTACGTGTGAAGTTGCATACATACCAAACTCTGACACATGTCACACACATAATGTGCATAGTAAACCGTATTATATAGGTTTATCAAATATTTATATCGTACTAATCAAGAAGTAAAAATTGGTAAACTAGCTTTATTTTAAGCATTTTATAATGTTTTCATGCGATCTTTATGAAGGCATTTGAAACACTGTCGGACAAAGGTTTACAACGTCAAAGAGAATTGTTGGCATTCATACCCACAATATTTTCCTCTTATTTCCGTTGAATGGTTTTCGAGATATGACAAGTAAATGTCAGAATTAAACTTGACTATTAATTTGGCATGATAAAGAACAAGGTAAAACAAAAATCCTTTAAAGTTCTTTAGCTTACATGTTCCACAGACATCAGTTAGCTTACATGTTCCACAGACATCAGTTGACATCAGTCTAAATTAATTATATACGTTGAGTTTAATCATACATGTAAGTAAACTGCATGTAATGTTGTTTAATCTACCAACTCCTACAACTCATTTTATCAGTGGGCTTTTGTTATCCAACTGTGTATCATATGAGAAAGCTTGAGTGTTTAAGGAACAGACAGTAGGATGCCAGTCAACCTATGACCTGAATGACGTAAATTGCGGTGTTTTATGAACAGTAAGTAGGTCCCCCGCCACACGTTCAACTGAATGTTAGCAGGACCAAAAGCACATTTTGACTTGAATGATGTTAAGGGGTATTGGCTGGGCAGTATGGCCATTAGTGGTGATGGGTAACTTAAATAAGTAAATATAAAGGAAATTTCTGGCTAAATGTGCATTATTGTGTCAAATTAGACTAAAATATGTCGAAATGTTGTAGTATAATTTCAAAATTTCAATATTGGGGAAGCAAATTAGGAAAATCTGCATATCGTTTAGATAACTGTTAAGATAACTGTTTAGAGAAAAGCTAACACAAATTTTGTGTTCAGTTCTGAAGCAGTTTCTCCATAAAGTCTTACACTTGCAGAATTTGAGCTGAGCGCTATTTTCAAACTCACTTATCTGTATAACAAGCAAATAAAAAATGTTGTTAGGCATATCATCATATCTCGTACAAAATTGTAAATAGCGAGGCACGACTGTTCTTTACCACAAACCGATTGAACTCTTAAAATATGTACGTATTATAAAATCGAAACTGTTAATTTTGAAAACCCTTATACCCATATATTAAAACTACCAGAAATATAGAGCGATCAATGGGCCCTGACAGTAATCCGAGGCTTCACCAATTTGGATATTTCTTCTGTTTACACCAGTACGGCCATCTTTCCGGTTTCTTTTTAGTAATATTCATACGCGCAAATACACCGTAAGGTAAAAAATCGTAAAAATATCATAATTGACAGTTTTAAAGATTAAGTATTCCACCTAATTAGTTTAAAATTTGCTTTATTGTGACAACGGAGTGTTATTAAGAGATATACTGCTGGTACGTGTTTTTATGGCGTAGCCGCACAACCGCATAACCAATATGCAGTTTTCAAGTTCCACGACCATGTATTTTGACAAGAACAAGCAATAAGTACACCCAAACACTTTCTACAAACTCCGATAAACAATTGACCGGTGCACTTTGTAACATTTTCATGTAAAGCTGCTGGTGAATTTAAATCGGATGGCGTCCTGTATTGTAATATATGCGTTTGAAGGGTTTGAAGTTTCATTTTGACTTAAGTCGTGTCAAATTGTTTAGCTTTATGTGAAAGTGTATTTCTCGTGTACGGATGGCAGGCGGGGCAGTATAAAAGGTAGGACGTGGCAGTTCTCATCTTTGCTTTCAGCACTGCACGACACACACGATTATCATTTTTGAACCACATTTATTTTATTTACTTATTTTCATCATAAATACTTTGCAGATAGTATTTTGGTCTCACTTTTGAATATCTTTAGAAGATGTTTCAACAATGGGACAACATATAAAACGTAAGACTAGATTTAACAGAGCACCTGGAAGGCACAGCATTACTGCTAAGAGAAATCATTACCGGTTCAGGTCACATATTGTACGCCGTCTGCGGGAAAGTACGAACATCAGGCATACAGGCAACAATCTAGTCCCAACATTAAACGACTACATCCCCTGTCACAGGTAAGATGTATGTTAAAGCATGAGTCACTACAGCTGTCGGTCATTAATAACCAGTGGGTTATAGAAGGGTACAGAATCATGGACAGGGGTTTATGGGACGAGAACTTGGCCATTATATTGGAGCACTGTTTCCTGTTCGAAGGCTACTGCAACATTAGCAGAAGGTAATAAGGCAGCTAGTATAATGGGCGAGTTAAAGAAGAATGGATTGGCGAATACCATAGTAATGGTCTGCGTATGTGGCAAGACGTTCCTCTTCAATACCAGCAAGGAAGTACCTGTGGAGCCGTCCATACAGGAGGTTAATTTGCGTGCTGTGTGGGGTACCATGGACACAGGAAGTGGCATTTCACAATTGAATGAGTGTCTGGGGACAATGGTTATACCAAGTATGTCGACAAGAATGTTCAGCAACATGGAACATCACTGGAGGAGGATTTACTGGCCACAGGCGCAGAGGAGAGAAGACTTGCAATAGAGAGAGAAGATTTTTTCCAAAGTTTGCCAGCAATAACGGTTGTGTGTGATGGAAACTGGTCCAAACGTAGCCATAAACATACTTATGCTGTTTTAGGGGGAATTGCTGTAATCTTTGGTGCTGCCACAGGAAAACTTCTAAATACTGGTATAAGGAACCGGCACTGTAGTATATGTACTCTTGTGGAAACCAAAAATACACAGCCATTACCATACGAGTGTTTTAGGAACTGGAGTAAAAGCAGTCAGGCGATTGAGGCAGACATCAGTGCAGAGGGCTTTTCGCAGGCAGAGTCGAAACATGGAGTGCGCTACATGAGGGTAATTGCAGATGATGATAGCTCGGTGCTTACTGGAATCCAGGAGTCTGTGTCTGTATGGGGGAGAGAAGTGAAGAAGATGGAGTGCGCCAAACCATGCCTGTAAGTGCCTGAGGATCAGTCTGAAAAAACTTGTGTCGGATAAATCCCACTTTAAAGTAAGAGGAAAGTTAACGAAGCTTCTCCGTATGCGCATAACAACAGCAGTAAGATGTGCCATTAGGAGGAGGTCAAAGGAGAGTAACCGATCAAAGGCAAGCAAACATTTGGAGCATGGCATCCGTAACGCTGTACATCATGTATTTTGGGAGCACCAACGCTGCAGCGACTTCTGTAAGTCCAGATCAGAGGAGTTGGTAGCCAATCCTTCAACACAAATAGGACGTAGAGACGGACAAGGAGAAGACCATGAAGATTTATTGGAAGAGTAACAATTGTACTTGGTAGACGGGACATCTGAGAAAGACATGGAGGAGTCCAGGCAGGGTATATCATACGAGGCTACCTTGGATAGAGATATACTTCGAGATGTAAGTATATTACTGGACAGACTAGCATGTAAATCATCCCGACTGATTGGAAATTTAACCACCAGTTTGGCAGAGAGCTGGATGTCAATACTAACTAAGTTTGATGGAGGAAAGAGATATAATAGATGCAAAGAGGGTCATGGCATGCACGTTGCTATGGAGGAGATCTGCGGAAGAAGTTTCGGCCCATATGGTCACCAGTAGTTTTCTCAAGATTTTCATCAGTCAGACCAGGTGAGGCATTTACTACTTTGTACAGGTAAGGTCGTTTCACCATGTAAGAAGTCTTCGTAATAAACAGAAACCAAATGTCAAAGGCGGAGCTCGAAAAAGGAAGATGAAATCGTTACCTGTGGCAGCAAGCAAGAAGGCAAGGAAAGAATATGGAGATGAGGTAATACAACACGTACCAGATGTCTCTCCATCAGATATTGAAAGTACAATATTTAAGTGTAGGGAGTTCCTGACAACCTATACTAACTTATCATCTCCTCAATGTGCATAGATTGAGAGACTGACAAAGACACAGAGTGCCAGTGAAGTAAATAGGTCAGTGACACCACTTGTACAACGTATGCTTTACTCGACGTTTAGAGGGAATTCATACACAGCTCATGGACGTGGTCAGGAAACCAGTATCATAAAAGAGTATATCCAATACGTGGCAAACCAAAAAGAAAAGATCACGGTACGTTCCATGGGCATAGTTATAGATGAGGCATGCAAGTACCTTGCTGCCAGTTCTGAGGTATGGTTCACGATCAAGAGGGAAATGCAGTAGGTCTAATAGAGACAAAAATAAACGTACTTCAGAGGAATCAAATGACCTTTCAGGAGGCAGTTGAAAACCAGTCATCATTTTGTCTACATCTTGACAGTAATGACTTGCTTAGATTGAAAAAGTCCCATTCATTTTATTACCAGTACGAAGGTCAACTCAACATACTCCAGATGCCATGGCTTGATTTTAGAGTTAGGAGAAGTAATCCAAACCAACTATTTGTTAAGAGTATTTTTAGAGATTCAGCTTTGTGGAAAGATAAAATGCTGCCCAAACTGACGGCATTCTACAAGAAAGCCCTCCTACCAGAACTAGCTCTCCCTTGCCATGGACTGTCTGCTGGAATTCGAGAATCAGACAAACATTGGGTAAGGGGTGTCAATATTACATACCATAAAATATGAAAGTAGGTCTATTGTTTTAGATTTGTACCAGATGTAAACAAGAGTACCGCAGGGCGAAGCAATATACGCCCGTCGAACGCCATATAGTGTTATATTTACATTTGGTGTGGCAAAGTCCTTCTATATTACTACTGAAGTACTGCCAATAGCAGCTTCATCTTATGAGACTATAACTGAAGTTGGTCTTTTTCACCTCCGAACGACTTAACAGTGTCACTACCGAACCTATCGGTATCTTCTGCTTTGATCTCGAACACCAGCTGCCTGTCTCCCATTGTCTGTGTGATTAACAAATAATTTTACGCCTGGATTTTTCACCAATTCAACCTTCTCCGGTGGCACGATCAACATCAACAACATGCCGGATTGCAAATATAACTCTGACCTGATTAATGCGGGCTTCCGTTGAGTGCGTGCGCCGGATATAGTTCGCAATAAAATCGGAAAATGTTTTACGACACTTGATTTGTTACTTACAAAATGTTATTTGTTAGTGTTTTATGAATTGAGAATATGATATATATAAAAATTAAAAACAAACGGAGCATTTTCAATTTTGTATTGGAAATAGCGCGTAACGCCAGCTGTTATCTTTGTGCCGTTCTAGATATTGACCTGACCTGACGGTAATAAGCGGGAAATTTGAAAGTTGGAAAAGACATAAATTGTATTTTGCGAATTCTCATTACGGAAATATAAATATAAGCAATAAATTGCATAGATGTGGCAGACCAACTGGTATAACTGCCACATGTGTCACAGAAAAACTTATCATGGTGCGCGTAAATATACTCGATATGAGTTAGACATGAGTTAAAGGGACATAAAACCCCAATAAAACTAACAAACAAACAAACTATGTTCATTCTTGTACAATAGTGTTGCTGGTCGCAAAATTAGGCAAGAATGGTACATTGAGGAACAGTCAGGCACACAGGAATGGTTAACTGGACATATCCTTGATTGTGTGAAGGTAATAATTTTGGTATGGTTTGTGTAAATAATTTTTTTTTTTTTTTTTTTTTTTTTTTTTTTTTTTAAATAAAGTTGGTTTTTGCCCAAGATAAAAGTTCACATAAAATTTAAAATTAAGTGTATAATGTAAAATTCATTACTTCTGCATTGCATTCTTTTCTCTGTCTATTAATTATAGGGTAGTGATGGTGAAGCAGGGGCTGAGTATGGAGTGTCGTATGAAGGAGATGCCGATAAATATATTCTGACTCGTGACAACTTACAGGAAGAGCTGGATGGTTCTTCTCTGAAATTTATTGATTTATAAGGTATGTTATTATCAAAATGACATTGAATAAGTGGATTCAATTTATATTTTACATGCAATCATGCATATAATATAAACTGATCTTGGTCAGACCTCTAATATAAAAAAAAAATTGCAGAGTTATGAGCCCTTAATTTTGATAATATGATGTACTTTCACTGAGTGAAATAAAATATTTTGTATTCCGGAACATGGGTCACTCACCGGATTTCAACCTTGTTTTTGTTGAGATTTATGTTGTCCTGTCATGTTCATCTCCTTATTTTTTATTGACGATGTTCTTTGATATTGTCTTTTGCCTTGTGCACATATCTTTGCATTATATTTCTATAATTTTATTCTCCTATGCATGCACTTCCATGTTTGATATTTTTGTTTCGTGTTTGTCCAGATATTTTTAAAATTTTGTATGGATTGAATTGTTCCTACATTGTCTTTATTGTAACAATTTATAAAAATCAATATAATAATTTAATGTTTTAACTTAAAGATAATTTTCATTATTATGAAAACTATATAATTTATAACAGAAAAGTAATTTAAGTATAATAAAATTACTTAATTCTGATCCAAATAGTATGCAATGTTTGTGTTAAAAACATACACTTGATTCATATAATGATTGTGTGACTGTGCATGCATAAGAAATTAAATAGTTGCAATTTAAACATTTTATTGTATTGATGATAAAGTAAATACTGTTTGTGACATTTTATTCAATTATACAAAATGTTAAGATATAACTGAATTGTATTGCATGATAATTGTGCTGCAATTGTGCAGTACACATAATTGTTGTACAACTTTTGTTTTTAAATGTAACGGGGATTATTTTGAGAAAAAATATGCAAGGGGAATAACTCTAATATTGTGTTTTCTCTTCAGAGCCTCCATACATTGGCAGATACTTTTTTACCGTGACATTATAAATATATCTTATTTGGAAACTTTTTTGCAAACAGTTCACAGGACACATGCAAAAGTGAGTATTCTCTGTGATTTCTCTTTTTAACTGAAATTTATATGTATCACCGTTCACATGTTGTCCAAATGTGGGAGCAAGGGCATTGTAAAACAATTGCAGGTTGCTTAGTTTTCACACTTCACCACCTGATTATGTTGACACAGAATTATGTTGAACAGGAAGGTACAGTAGACTCTGTATGTAGTGAAACATTGGTACCAGTTGAAGGTGTAGGGAACTATGTCGGTAGTAATACATCGGTACAAGTTGGACCAGTAGAGGGGCTGAAATCTGTGGAACCCATGAATACTTATGGTCATTATTTGCCTGGAACAAACTTTACCCGGTACATCATTTGTTCCGTAAGAGCCAATTTTGGGTTGTCATTGAGATTTACCAGCTGATGGCGGGATATACTTCAGAGGGAATACTGGTAGTTTTCCCAAACCTGCTATCAGTGCACAGAGAGTTATGATTAACGAAACATAATTCATCAATACTTACACAATAGATGGTGGTAATAGAGGGGCTAAACCTAAGACTGGAGGCAACATTAACCATACCAGGCCAGAAGATACATCGAGATCTGTTAAAGTGCCTAAGAATCACAGCAGAAATTCTAGAATCAATGCCATTTAGGAGTACTCCTCCAGGTCCAGCAACATCCTACGGAATCAGGGGAACATGGACAGGAGGGCCAACGGGGGATAGGGGCTTCTTATCTATTGGAACCATGCCATATTTAGATGATAACCAATGAGGAGGTAACTCAACCTTTGATAGGTCCCGTTGGAAACAGAAACGGGGAGTTAAACGTTGGAAATAAATTATAGTAAAGATACTCTAAAGTTATGAGGTTGTCATGAGGTGGATATTACTTCAGACATGCAGACTAAGTGTGGTCGGATTAGGGTTTGTGAGACTGTAGTCTGTGGTCAGTGAACACATGAACAAGGAGGGGGACTTTGTTTGGAGGTGTCCCCCCGGAGTTCAACAATAAATTAGGGTTGGGATGGACAGGGCCTTATAAAATTATTTGAAAGGTGTCAGAGGTGACATATGAGATCTGGTGCAGAGTCGAAGGGATGGTCTTTGCTACCGGTGTCATATACAATTTTCATCACCCATAAAATACTCATCCGGGTGAATATTTTTTGCATAAAATACTCATCCCCCCATAAAATATTCCCCCCCCCCCCTAAATTTTATCAAAAGTTTTTACATATATACAAAATGTACAACATTATTACATCTCAATACCTGTAATACATGATTACTATATGTCTGTCCAGGTAATACACACTATAGGGTGTTACATTTGTGGGGACTGGGGCTCTGGGGGCTATTCTGTTGCCTGGTGACAGCACACAGGTGTGGTCAAGTGCTATACTGATAACTCATTGACAGCTACAAAACCTGTCATTTACATATCATGAAACTAATTTCTTTTTCAATTTATTCCATTTTATGAATTAATTTTAATATTGCAATCTAAAACATATAATGTAAAGCAGTAGTTTGTATGTCATGGTTACAGCTAGAATTGAATTGGGGGGGGNNNNGGGGGGGGTTACCAGAACACTTGACACCCCCCTGCCCTTGACTTTTTATGGTTTATATAATCGTAACAAGCTTACCTGAATTAAGTATGTTTTGACTGGTGATTCTATATTGTATATCCGACCCAGTCCTATTAAATAACCATCTACCCTATACTATAGTCACAAAATACCTATCCGCTCCCATAAAATAACCATTTACCCTATACTATATTCATACAATACCTATCCAACCCCATAAAATAACCATCAACCCTATACTTTAGCCATAAAATACCTATCCACCCCCATAAAATAACCATCTACCCTATACTGAAGTCATAAAATACCTATCCATCCCAGCAAAATAACCATCTACCCTATATACTATAGTCATAAAATATCTATCCACCCCCATAAAATAACCCTCAACCCTATACTATTGTCATAAAATACCTATCCACCCCCACAAAATAACCATCAACCCTATACTATTGTCATAAAATACCTATCCACCCCCATAAAATAACCATCAACCCTATACTATTGTCATAAAATACCTATCCACCCCCATAAAATAACCATCTATCCTATACTATAGCCATTAAATACCTACCCACCCCCATAAAATAACCATCAACCCTAAACTAATGTCATAAAATACCTATCCACCCCTTTAAAATAACCATCTACCCTATCCTTTAGCCATTAAATACCTATCCACCCCCATAAAATAAACATCTATCCTATACTATAGCCATTAAATACCTACCCACCCCCATAAAATAGCCATCAACCCTAAACTATTGTCATAAAATCCCTATCCACCCCCATAAAATAAACATCTATCCTATACTATAGCCATTAAATACCTATCCACCCCCCTAAAATAACCATCAACCCTAAACTAATGTCATAAAATACCTATCCACCCCCACAAAATAACCATCAACCCTATACTTTAGCCATAAAATACCTATCCACCCCTTTAAAATAACCATCTACCCTATGCTATAGTCATCAAATACCTATCCACCCCCATAAAATAAACATCTATCCTATACTATAGCCATTAAATACCTATCCGCCCCCATAAAATAACCATCAACCGTATACTATTGTCATAAAATACCTATCCACCACCATAAAATAACCATCAACCCTATACTATTGTCATAAAATACCTATCCACCCCCATAAAATAACCATCTACCCTATACTTTAGCCATTAAATACCTATCCACTGTCATTATAAAACCATCTACCCTCTACTATAGTCATATACATGTACTATAGGACAAATGTTTGAAATCAACTGTACCACAATATCAAAAAAATACAAATAATACTTTCTTTCCAAAACATTTTAAATACAGTATACAAGTACCTAAATAAGCCAAGTTTATTTTTATCACTTTTACACTTAATTTGTACCGTAATACAGACTTTGTTTATTATCATTTTTGTTGTTTGGGGAAGGAGTGATTATTATTAAATTTAAATAAACTGTAATATCAAGAAAAATAAAACAAAACATCTCTTTTCAGAATACAGTATAGAAGTAACAGTGCCAATTGCATTATTCTCACCTTTTGACTTTGTTGATAACCAAAACGATAAATTTAAATGGTTTTAAACTTCAGTACAGTATAAGTATTTATTTGTTTTAATCATCCTACATATGACTTCAAAAGTTATTATAAGGCTGTTTTTTTCTGGGTAAAGGCCACACCTGCTCACCTGTCACCTCCCTCTCACCTGTATTGATTAGCCCCCCGGGCCCCAGTCCCCACAAAGGTGACACCCTATAGTGTGTATTACCTGGACAGACATATAGTAATCATGTATTACAGGTAACATGATGTAATAATGTTGTAAATTTTGTATTTATGTAAAACGTTTTGATAAAATTTAGGGGGGGATGAATATTTTATGGGGGGGATGAGTGTTTTATGCATAAAATATTCACCCGGATGAGTATTTTATGCATAAAATACTCATCGTGATAGGTATCTTATGGGGATGAATATTTTATAGGATACCGGGACGGTGCACTGTATGGTATACCAACGTTTCAACATACATAACGAGCAGAACACCACAATACACTTGTAGACATAACACCACAGCACAGAATACAACGCGCGGTAGTTACATTACTCGGAGTATGAAATATATACATGGACAGTCGACGCGCTACGGACGGACTTAGTATTTCTATGTGTTTACGTTTGTCACAGGAGATCGTTGACCTTAGAAGTCATTTGGAAAACATGGTGTTAATTTTTTTTTTTTTAAATTGATAAATATATCAGGTGATAGTATATAGATGATCAATAGTTTATCATACAGTATTTTCAGTGTTTGTCGTTCGAACAATTTTCTCATCGCTCGCATGTAGATAAAATCTCGAGACCACGTGCTCGCGATGCGAAAATTGTTCGAACGACAAACACTGAAAAATGATAGATACAGTAGACGTACTAATGTTGTATCATAATAGGTAATGATAGATACAGAAGACTAACTAATGTTGTATCATAATAGGTAATGATAGATACAGTATACTAAGTGATGTTTTTTTAATATGATTGGTAATGATAGATACAGAAAACTAACTGATGTTTTACTATGATTGGTAATGATAAATACTGAAGACTAACTGATGTTTTACTATGATTGGTAATGATAGATACAGAAGACTAACTGATGTTGTACCATAATAGGTAATGATAGATACAGTAGACTAACTGATGTTTTATTATAATAGGTAATGATAGATACAGTAGACTAACTGATGTTTTACTATAATAGGTAAAACATCAGTTAGTCTACTGTATCTATCATTACCAAAATAGGTAATGATAGATACAGTAGACTAACTGATGTTTTACTATGATTGGTAATGATAGATACAGAAGACTAACTGCTGTTTTACTATGATAGGTAATGATAGATACAGTAGACTTACTGATGTTGTACCATAATAGGTAATAATAGATACAGTAGACTAACTGATGTTTTATTATAATAGGTAATGATAGATACAGTAGGCTAACTGATGTTTTACTATAATAGGTAATGATAGATACAGAAGACTAACTGATGTTTTACTATGATTGGTAATGATATATACAGTATACCAACTGTTGTTTTACTATGATAGGTAATGATAGATACAGTAGACTTACTGATGTTGTACCATAATAGGTAATGATAGATACAGAAGACTAACTGATGTTTTACTATGATTGGTAATGATAGATACAGTAGACTAGCTGATGTTTTACTATGAAAGGTAATGATAGATACAGTAGACTAACTGATGTTTCACTATGATAGGTAATGATAGCTACAGTAGACTAACCGATGTGTTACTATGATAGGTAATGATAGCTACAGTAGACTAACTGATGTTTATACGCTATTAGTTAAAAGTTCTACAGAAGGACTAATGACGTTGTACAATATTGCTGATTGAAGCAGTATGACTGAGATGATCCTGCCGTATCTATGTGGAGTGACATTTATGCTGAAAGTCGTGGGAGCCACGTTCAACACTTCGGACTGTCCGATTATTCTGGAGTATCCCAAAGAGACCATAGGGTATTATTATTTATATTCTCTTGATCTAGTCAGTCTTCGGTTTTCCATTATTCTATCATTTTTCATTATTAATTTGATATTTTCCCCATTTTCCTTGACAACATGCGCATGCATTTATGATTTTGGTATGGTATTGTATAACATGTATGTTGTTTGTATTGCATACCTGATAATGATACATCAATTTTCCTTACAAACCTGTCGAATCTTTCTTTTCTGATACAGTGAAACTAATAACATACTTAGTGTTTAGGAGGATTGATCGAGTGCTTAAAACTCCGGCCTTCCACGCAGGCGGCCGGGTTTCGATCCTCGAAATTGTCATACGCATAGAATATTCCGAGAAAGTGTTTTTCTCCTGCCCACACAATTCCAACAACCCAGGTGGAAGGACTGGTAGTGAGCGCATGATAAGGCAGCTCCAGCGAATACCTCAATATTATATTGAATAATGTATATGCTAATTGTACTGATTGTATAAAATGTCTATCTATGTACTGTAAAGCAGGTTGTAGTGGCTTATTCTAGCTAGGTAGGTCGTTTTATCAATTATTGGTCTGATTGGTCGATTTTAGATATTGTTCGATTTTGATAAAAATGGTATATAGGGGTATAAGGGGACTGCGATTTCAACCGCATATCTTTCGTTACCATAGCAACCAAACAGCATCCACGCGGAGGCTTCTGATTGGTCGGAATTTACATATTGTTTAATTTTTATGAAAATTGGTATATAGGTGTATTAGGGGACTTCGAATTCAACCGCATAGGT
The DNA here is from genome assembly GCF_002113885.1 of Mizuhopecten yessoensis. Classification (NCBI taxonomy): domain Eukaryota; kingdom Metazoa; phylum Mollusca; class Bivalvia; order Pectinida; family Pectinidae; genus Mizuhopecten; species Mizuhopecten yessoensis. Next base: position 601,762 of record NW_018407895.1, on the reverse strand, counting down.
TTCGTTGCACCACACAGCAACCACGCAAGGCTCCTGATTGGTCGGAATTTATATATTATTTGATTGTTATGAATATTGGTACATAGAGGTATTAGCGGACTGCGAATTCAACCGCGTAGGTTTTGTTGCCAAAGCAACAACATGGAGGCTTCTGATTGGTTGGAATTCAGAAATTGTTCGATTTCACTAAAATTAAGTATTATATTGTAAGTGTATTATGGCATTGCGAACCTTTTCTGATGCATCTTTGCGACTATGGGGGCAATTTGAAGGACATCTGTAATGGTCCCCCATTACAATTAGTACTTGTTATTGGTGTTATTAATATCTATCTATGTTCATTTACAAATTGGTGTATTAACCTGAAAGGAAGTGATCTTTGGCTTAAAATCGTCGGTTATTATCTAATATTTAAATATCCCGATTGAAACAAGAATTGTCTGCTTTGCTATACCGTTCTCTGAATCGTTGTGGACAAACCATTTGTTCAGTGAAAGTTTTCGGTAGACAAATTGAATGTTAATACGGAATATTGATGATCAATTACTTACAGAAAATATAACATGAATATAAAGAATAACGGCAGGTATGTTATAAAAAACTGTTTAAACATATTTCTTTACCTGACACGATAAACAACACTCTCATATATCGCAGACGTATACCTTCATTTTCTTGTTGAGACAATATTCTATACACAAGTTTTGTGCTGCATGTATCTGTGTCGACGTCATATAGAGATAGGTATGTTGTATTGATTTTTCGAATGGTAACGTGTCAAAATATATTACCTAGAAACTTGTGCGTACAGTAGGGATAAATAAGGATATTTTCAAATGAAAAGTGTTTTGTTTTTTCAATAATTTCCTTTCTAATTTATATTTTTAGTTTAAATTTACAACTTTACTCATTTGTTCACTGCACACTTTCCTTTTGCTTTATGCTGAGTTATGGTTCATTAGAAAAATTACCTAAAAGAACCCCCTGACTTTATCCTCAATTTGATATAAACAGTCTTTAAATGACGATTGAATTTTTGTCATTTTTTCATTCTTTTATATACGCCTATTTAGTTGTCATGTTTTCAAAAATAGAAATGAAATTATTTTGGGATTTTTCAGCTCATTTTGAAAACAGCAAATTATATTTGTGCTTTACCTTACTCTTTTTGTACTCCAAACACCTATTTTTAAACTTTTACCTTAGCTTTTGAGCATGTATTACAATCGGACATCTTTGAACAAATTTAGGAGTATAACGGGGCCCAGAAGAGGCATTATATACACTTATCCTTTTGGTATTGTTTGAGACTTTGTGTTCACTAGATTTAGTTTTCCTACATATGTTGGTCTCCTCACAAGATTCATCATTGGTACATTATGTACTGATATATGTTTTGATATAAGTTATTTTTCATTAACGTTTTAGGCCGAATACAATTCTCCAGAAACACGAGTCAGCCTTGCTAATACTCTTAGGGTTTGGCGGGTTCTCCGTCATTCTTGCCCTGATCCATAACGCAATAAGGAAGTACGTCTTCCATGATGCACACAACCTGGACACGGCGTTTGATGCCGGAGGTAACATCAGTACGAGTTTGACGGCCGTCACAGTAGCGTCTCAAATGTTCTGGCCTGCGGACATTCTCCAGAGTGCGACGTTAGCAACAAAGGCAAGTTTAATGTTTGATAATCAACAACATATAGTTGCGACAAGCACTGTCACACAATAATGTTAAGAATAAGATCAGACAGTAGTTTAATGGTTTCAAGAAATTCGAAATCAAATGTAAACAGAGAAAAAACAGTCAAGGGAGAACCTTTAAAAGGTTCAAGATGAACAAATCCAGACGTTACGGAAGGTAAGGCGTATTCTGCTTCATCTACCGAATATATCGAGTCCAAATAATGCCACGTCCTCATAGCGAGAACTGGGGAAGTTGCAACAAATATACTAGGCACGTCAACAAGCATACTGAATACGTTTGACCTTCATAATCACTTAACAAGTAGCCTATGTACCTATGAGACCAATATTGTGACCTTAAAACTTGTCAGTAGTCTTCATTTACCTACACTTTAGTTCATGTTTGTCTGTCGGAAGACAACATGTTTCACGGAAGTCATGATTTTTGGATTAAGCTGTTGAATAGCGAAACAATTGTAACATGTATCACTGTTGGCTTGGGAAGATGTAACAATCAATTAATGGAAAGAGCAAGATCGTAAGCTATCCCTATTGGTCACGGAAGTAAACAGTGAGGAAAGCAGCTGAATTATTTTCAATACATTTTATTATTTTTGTTTTCAGCTTGGAGTTTCCGGAGCATTCTGGTATGCTGTTGGAGTGATAATCAACATCTTCATATTTCCAATCTTCTCAGTGCATTTCAAAACCCGAGCCCCTGGGGCTAAAACGTACTTACAGGTACAGGCAACACGTATACTACGTATGACTACTTGTATGTCTGAACTGTAAGCTCTAAGCATTATCATACGTCTGTTGAGAATCGCATATTATAATAACTATACACAAGTCACTTGCTGGCGTAATCTGTCCTTAATTTTCTTGTTTTGACAGGGCGTTAAGATACTAAGGCGTTTAAAATTGTGATGTGAAGCGTGACTATCCTTGGAAAAGAGCAAAGTAAAGTTGGACAGTTATTCGTTATTCTAAATAACGATTGACGAATAACTGTTCTATTTTACCTTGCCTTGGAATAGTAACTCACCAGCTAACATTATCGCATATGGTGTGGCATGGTACACGGGGCAATTCGAAAGAATAAAGGGGTTTGAGGTCTAAATGGGTTAAATTAATATGGTACTTCATACAAAGTTTTATTTCATGAATTTTCAAAGAGTCAAGGGTCGTAAGAAAACTTAAATCTTCTCCATGCCCATTCGTACCAGCGGATTCGCTTCCAAAAATACAAAATGACATAATTGTGTTCAATAAAGCCTGAATGTTTCAATAACAATGACAATGCAATATATATATGTATCGTATCGACATATTACCATCGACTAACTCACAGTTAAGGTTTTGCCTTCATTGTTCTGACCTCAGGCCGGGATATACCAAAGTCCTTAAAATGACAGTTGTTATTCCGTACTACATGCTACATTCAGGGTAATCGCAACAGTAGGTTTTCCCATTGTCAGTATGTGACCGGTCGGAATAAAATGCTTGGCGCTAGAAAGTACTAAAAAGTCAGCATCAGATCAGGGCTACAGCAAGTAAACAACTGCACCAACTACCGCTTCCAGCATATGTACATGCATTTATTGCACACATGGAGGCCATTCTCAAATGTTTGTCTTTGTTTTGGGGGAAACGTCCTCGCATCAGCCAGTGTCACATGCGAATAGGTGCCTAGTGAAACACCGCTTGAAACAAAAAGTAGAAATTAAAGAAAGATAGTAAAGCAAGTAAACGAACATTGTTGTTATGGGGGCAGCAGATCCATTTTGGTCTCTTCCATATATCTCCTTCGTAGCCGACATGGAGGAAAACCACCGATTCTGCAGGGGGCCCATTAGTCGCCCCGATTTTGGAGGGGGTGAGGGAGTAAGCCGCATATTACGATCTTGGAGTTAGACACAGGGTTCGTTTTTAAAAACCTTAGTTGTAAATAAAACATATATCAAATTCAAATAAACGAACCACTCGTATGCATTTGATCAGATAAACATGCAGTAGGATACAGTTGATTTCCTTAATGTCCCCTAAACAGAAAAAAATACCCCGATTCTGCTTGGGGCATATTAGTCGCCTCTTGTGATCATGCAGGGGGATACAGCGGGTCTATTCTTTCCCCGAACCTGCACAGGTTCTTTCTCAAATGACTTCAGCTGTTAATAAAACTATATGAAATTAATCTTAACCACTCGGGGGCATTTAATCAGATGTTTGCTTACAGAAATTCGTTTATAATTAACTTATGTTGAGGTGAATATGTTTCTATCTGAACCCGAGCAAGATAAAATGACCGACTCGAGGTAAATTCAGTATATTTTTCAGTCCATGTAACCATATATCTAAGAAAGAAACTAGAAAATGTCTGTAAGACATAAATGCACCCGCTGCCGTGTGAAATTAGTTTCAGTGTTCTATAAAAAAAACACTTTGATCTTGATACCCTAAATCATGCATACACACAAGGTTCTACACTTAAAATTCGAAAAGTTGATTTTATTATTCATATGTTTTTTTCAGGTTGTTATTACCATCTCTATAACATTTTTAATTAAGTTGCTAAGTGTTTAAATTGAATCAGTTGATGTATTTCTCTATATAGCAACAGTGACCTTGGCCTTTACTTTGGAACCCTGAAACACAACAATGTCCGAAGTATACTCATATTTGACCTTTGCATAAAGTTTGACCAAAACCCATGAAAGAATGAAGTTGCTAAGTGTTTAAATTGAATTAGTTGATGATTTTCTATATATAGCAAGTGTGATCTTGGCCTTGACCTTGGATACCTGAAATACAACGATGTCCGATGAATACTTGTACTTGACCTTTGTATAGAGTTTGACAAAAATCTGTCAAAGAATGACGTTGCTAAGCGTTTACTTTGAATCGGGAGGGGACGGGACGCGACGCGACGGGACGTACATGGGCAACACTATACCCCCCCCCCCCCCCCCCCCCCCCCCCCCACCAATTTTATGGCGGGGGCATAAAAAATCACTGATTATATATATATAAGTTCTCATTTTTTGCTAATTTTTATTTCTACTTTTTTTTCCCTTAACAGATCATTTACGCTAGATATGGAATGAAGGCACACATAGTATTTTGCTGTTTTGCACTCGTCACCAATTTGGTTATCATGACAGCATTACTGTTGGCGGGAAAAACAACCATCCAATCAGTGACCGAAAACGTGTCGGAAGAATACACTCTCTTGATCATGGCAACCTTGTTTGGATCCTACTCGCTGATTGGTGGAATCGGAACTACATTTTATGTGTCATATTTCAATGCGTTTCTGGCTTATGTCGCATTAACAGTTTTCTTTACAAAGGTTCTTTATAATAATACCAGTAGATTTCTTGATATAGGTGACATTTCTAACATATACAACGTCGTTTCTTGTGTCGAAGGATCAGGCGGAAACAGCTTGATGAGTTTCCGATCCGAGAGTGGTATTGTGTATGGGATAGTAGGATTTTTTGTAGCATCATCTATGGTTTATTGTGATCAAGCAGCGTGGCAGAGTAGAATTGCTGCTAAACCAATGCAGGGAGTTTGGGGTTTTATCTTGGCTGGACTCATGTGGATTGCGATCCCCTCCACGTTAGGAAACACCACAGGGATGGCCTACCTTACTCTCAGTGCCAAAAACGGAACTCATCTACTCACGGCTAGCCAAATAGATCAAGGTAGATATCAGACTTTGTCATTTATGTCGTATTGAATAACCAGTAATACCTTTGCGGTACATTCGGGGTCGACTGAATATGTCGGATCTGCAAGAACATAGTAAAGGGTATATAAAATGATACCTTGTTACCGATATTTTCAGTACATTGTATTATTAATTAACTGAAGTACAACAGATTCGCAAATATCTTTGCGGTGTAAATGTGTTATGGGACATTTGCCAACTGACCCTGCGGTAGATTAGGTATTGAATGAGTACGTGCATCTGGTTGTTAGTGTGGTTTGATGATGGAATGAGTGCCGCGCGTAAATTAAGTTAGCTGCAAAGCTGGAGATTGTTATAATGGAGTGAAGCATTTATTATATTTTGAATGTGATATTGGGGGATCCGAATGGTGTCTGGGGCAAGTTCCAAGTCTATAATTTCTTTTTTGTCATAAAATTAATCTAATATGCATTTAACTGTGATTCAAGTGTCAACTGTAAATATGGTATATATGAAAATGAAAAATAATTGAGACCAAAATCCCGACATCACAACAATGTTCCTAAGCTATTAATATTTCATCATTTTAAGGAATTTGGCAGGTGATAGATAGATAGATAGATAGATATTCTTTATTTCCTCTTACATAAGAGATTATACACATAAAGACACATTTCACATAGTGCATACAAAAGAACTGAAAAGCGCACTATCGAAAATGAGCAATGGAAAAGCGGAAGGACATGATGGTATCGTTATTGAGCATATAAAGTTACTGGGAGATAAAAGTTTGAGCGCTATCGTTACCCTATTTAATAAAATTCTGGAAATAGAACGTTACCCGTCACACTTAAAATACGGATTAGTTATAACTCTGTTTAAAGGTGGTAAGAAGGACAGACTTGATGTGAATAACTACCGAGATATTACGTTAACAACGGTTCTTCAAAAACTCCTGGAAAAGATATTATATTTTCGGATAACATCTCTATGTTCCGAAATGGTCTTTCCTCATCCCTCCAGCAGGGATTTCGCCCGCAATGCGGTAGTATCACGGCTGCCTTTATCGTACAGGAATCAATTGCTCACTACGTAGAGCGTGGATCGAAAGTTTTTGCCGCCTTCCTGGACAATCAAAAGGCATTCAACAGTGTGTGGATTGAGGGACTTATGTACAAGCTATATAATATCGGCTTTAACGGAAAATGTTGGCGGTTACTCTTCGATTCATTTCAAGATGTGTACTCTTCAGTCTTATACGAAGGGAAACGGAGTGATAAATACTCTATTTTACAGGGAGTAGGTCAGGGAAGGACATTATCCGCGTGGTGTTTTTTAATTGTTATAAACGATTTGATCGTTCATCTAGACGAGCTTAATCAAGGACTGAAACTCGTGAGTCATCACATCCCGAGGGTTTTCTAAGCGGATGATACGTTATTGCTTGCAGCGTCCAAATGTTTAGTGCAAAAACAAATAGATGTGGTATATTCATATGCTAGCAAATGGAGACTCAACTATAACCATTCAAAAAGTTCAGTGATGGAATTTTTTACTAGTCAGAGCAGGTCCAATGCTGGAAACTGCCTAATACCATGTACGCTGGGGGACAAAATTATTTATATATATATATGTTTTTCAAATGTTTTGAACTAAAACATGCAATATTAAATTTACATTTTTGATAGGAATTACATGAACTTTGCTGACAATGTTAAACGATTTGGGTCATGTACGCTATGAAATATCTCTACAGCTAATACTGAACTTCTGAATAGAAACTGACGGTACATCTGGCATACGTAACCGTCATTATTATTCACGTGATTTTTTTTTTTTTTTAAGTTTCATTACCTAAGAGTTCTGATTTAAAATATCATAAAAATAATAATAATAGTTCGAGGTTCTTATATACCGCTTTATAACAATCTAGTTCCCAGCCACGTAATAATTTACAGCTGAGTAGACTTGAGCAGGTGGAGTAGAGTATCTTGCTCAAAGATACAACACAGTGCCGTGCCGTGACTCGAACCCGCAACCCTTCGGTCACGAGCCCGGCGTCCTACCACTAGACTACCGTGCCTCCACGCTATACATTTCACAATACGAATATATGAACTTCTTGTAGTGATAACAGAGGAGTGCAACGTGTTTGAGAACAAGCGATGACTTTTGTAGAAAAGTAATAATGTTCAATTGATTTTGTCACAAGTCTGAACTGCTTCATAATATTTGGTCAAATCAACAGGGCTGGTGTCACCCTTGATCGCCGAGGCAGTTCTAGGACCAGCAGGAGGAATCATGATTTTATGCATGGTGTCAATGGCTCTGATGTCTACTGGGTCCGGAGAGGTGATGGCCGTTTCGTCCATAATTGTTTACGACATCTACCAGACCTACCTCAGGCCCTTCCGGTAAATCTTTTGTCATACTTTACAACATTTACCACACCTACGTCCGGCCTTTCATGAAAGTGTTCTGCTACTTTTAAGGCAATAATTAGACCTATTTCCAGCCCCTCCGATAGATCTTGTGTCAATGCTAACATCATCTACCAGACCTACGTCTGTCACTGCCGGTTAGTCTTCTGTCAAAGTTTGCGACATATACAAGGCCTGCGTTCATCCCTTCCAGCAAGTCTTCTGTCATTTCTTACGACATATACTAGACCTATGTCAAGCCCTTTCGGTAAGTCTTCTGTCAATTTTTCTGCATATACCAGACCTACGTCTAGCACTTCCAGTCTTCTGTCATTGTTAACGACATATGCCAGACATATTTCAAACCCTTCTGGTAAGTCGGTAAGTCTTCTAAGATGTTCTAAGGCAACGTATCGCAAAGCAAATCACAGTGACATTCTGTACACCCCGTGCTAGAACATATTTGCATACCAAATCTGAATAGTCAAGGCGAACTTGCATAAAAGATGCCCCAAACTAACTTTTCAGAGGCTGAAGTCAAAGGTTAAAGAACGAGTCACAGTGGCCTACTTTTTCTTTTGAAATTCAATCATCCCATTCACAGATATGTTTGTGGTTTCCATGATGTACTTGCATACCAAATCTTGTTTCTCCTGTTGATTTTATGTCCCAGACATTTTTTTTTACTTCAGATGAAATAGTATAAAGAATAACGATATGCCTGAACAATGTTTTACATTGAATAAGGTCAGAGGTCAACGCATAGGTTGCAGTTACCTGTTTTTCTTAATTGACATTCCACCATTCCAAGATTTACTTCCGTACCAAATTTAGTTACTCCAATTGAAAAAGTATAGAAAATATGCCACAGACATTTTTGTTCAAATGTTAAGGTCAAAGGTCTGGTGTACAACTCCAGAGTGTGCTTATTAAATCAGTGAAGTTTTATGAAATTCAGCTAAACACTGAAAAGTTGTATACAGGGTACTCCAATGCATAACAAACATGTACGTTTAACATGATATTCTGGACAGAATTTATATGGAAAGGGACATAACTCTCATAAATGTTGTCTAATTTAACAACGGGCGAAAGAACACAATATCATAGGAAAAGTAATATGATCAGTTTGAGAGAAATCCTTTAAATCGTTTTTAAGATACGCTTGACCCAATTTTTGGTCAGACCGGGTGATTCCAATGTACCCCCTTACTCCGTTACGGAGGGTATTATGAGCCACAGTAAATAAAAAAAGATACAAATGTGTCCTAAGTATAACATTTAAAGCTGACGGTGCAGCTTGAAAAGCTTTCGATTGAGATTTTTCTCTCTCTCTTGTTTGGATCTTCCCCATCTATTCCGACTATCGTTTCTACGAAAGTGTCGACATTTTAGTTTGTCCTTGCTTGGTAACGAGTATGGGTCTCGCTTGGTTTAAAAAGCGCCTTACCCGTCAAACCGGTTATCATTTCTTCAACGTGTGCGCATGGCGACACTACTATACTATAAAAATAGAACACTTTCACGATTTTGAACCAACATTATTTAAGGACCCTGCAGGTAGGGCGTGATAATTGTACCTGCTGCCCCCACTGTCTGATCTTATGAGGCGACTAAATTTGGCATCTTATTTTCTCTTTTCTCTTCTTTCTAAACAAATTTCTTCTTTCTTATGTTTCCTTTGACAATGCCTCACTTTTGACCTTTAGTTTAGCGTTCGTCCCTGTGAGGAAGGCTTTGGATTATGTCCCCTGGCCGAGACATACCCAGAGTCTGTAAAAATGGTAGCTTCTACTTCTGCTTAACGCTCAGCAATTTAGGAGTGGCACGACTGGTTCGCCTGTTGTCACAAGGAGACAAACACAAACATATCGTAGAGTCCCAAAATACACACGCATACACAAGACGCATCCATCTTGCACACAGGGGAGGCAGTCCTTAAAGGTCCATAGCTGTTAATAGGACGTTAATTACTAAACCAAACCAAACCAACCAATAATTTTTAACAGATTATTTGAATAAAATTGAAATGAAACACATCAAAGATATCATTATCCACAGGGGTTCGTTACAAATGTCTGAAATACACATAAGCTATACTGATTTATCTAAATAAAATATATAAATCATAGTAGTACTGTGTGAAAACAATACTTATTCCAATTATTTCCATGATATTGGTTTTATTATCCAATTTCACGTTGTTTACTACACACATGGGAGTGTCACATTGTGCACGTGTTTTGTTAGTTAAGCGGCTACACGACGAAGACTAACAGTTCATAATAAAGTTTTTGTGTGTGGATGCAGTTCCATGCAGGTGAAAGATCAGTGAAATATATGGGATTTATTGAAGTATTTTCAGTAATATACCCTTTATTTTGGAAACACAATTTTCGAGAATGTGCTATACGTAACGATAGTTGGAATAGATGGGGAAGATCTAAAAACCAGTTTTTTTAAAATCTCATTTGAAAGCTTTTTAACTTGCACTGTCTGCTTTAAGTACTCTATTTAGAATAGTCTCTGAATATCTAATCAATTGCGATATTCCCTCCAAGACCTGTAGTCCATAATATCACTACTGAGAACAGAAAATATATCATCAGGTGAGAAGAAGACACCAAAACTAAAAACTTCTCACAACAACCTCCACATTTCTGACCATGAGTCTCGATTGTTCCTTTAAGGACGTTTTTGCAAGAGATTTTCGTACGATTACAATAATCGCATGATTGCTTTCTTTCATTTATCATAAATTATTGAATATTATATAGTATATTTAAACTACAGGATAATTTGGATTTAGACCCTTCATCAATCGAAATTGCTGTTATACCTTATACTGAAGTAAATTTAGACTTGCAAAATTATGAAAAATCTTGCACTCTCCTGTTTCAATACCAGAGCTTCTTTGCAGTAGCATGTGTTGTCGGCAACATAACTTGTTCCTGCCGTATACCCACTAGTGTATATATTTTCACAGCTGAAGCAATTGCAGTTGGTCTGGCTTTGGACGAAATTGAAAGAAATGTAATTAAAAAAGCAATTATCTGCTCCGACTCGTTAGCATTGCTAAAAAGTATTAAAATCGGAACTTACACAACATTCTTATCCAGACATTGCACTCTGTATTAACAGGACTTCTGCCACCTGTTGGTCATATAGATACCCGGTCATGTCGGAATAAGTGGAAATGAGGAAGTAAATAGGGTTGCTAAAGCAGCCCTTAACCTACATCCAATAGATATTCAAATACCTTAAAGTGATTTTAAACCTTTAATCGCGAATTATATATGAACAAATTGGCAAAAGAACAAAAGAATTTTACGAGTCTTCTTCTTATAGGTGGGTTAAGTCAATCGATATAAAGCAAGAATTCGAACCACGTGACCCCCTAATATCGGTCCCTAAACCCCACTAGCGTATACAAGTAGAAAAGATTGTGTCTAAGTAAGTATATAATTAACATTGATTGCCATCAAATAGCAAAGCATAGTGCAAAATGCAAAAATGAAAAAAACGTCTTTTTATTCAACAAGAATCCTCAGCATTGTTGATCAGAATGTTTTTTCACTCACGACTACCACTCTCAAAACATTTTCCCCTAATTTAGCACCATATTATGTTTAAACACCAAACTATGTATTCCCTCACATTCACAGGAGAAACTTGGGACCATCCAATTGTGTGCTGTGTGGCAAGGCCTCCAAGCCGGATACCGACACTAGTACTAATGAAATTGATGTTTGTCAGTGCCCAAGCGTCACAAGTTGTAAACAGTGTATTGATGACATACTACACAGAGGCATCAATAAATCGACTGACGGTAGCATATCTACCTATAAGTGCCCGGTTCATGGCCCGTACAGGATGTACCAAGACCACCTCATCGACTTCAAGAACTGGTGTATTATATGGGTGGCCATCTGTATAATACCTTTCGGACTCATCATATTTTCCAGCGGTATAGACTTGAATTGGATATTCTTCGTCGGCGCCATCGTCACGATCCCTGCCTTTCCTGCAGTCGTCCTGGCCATTATGTGGGTAAAGCAAACATCGAAAGGAATAATAGCAGGTACAATACTTTCGCAAATAATCATATAATTAGGTAGCATCAGTCTCTTGTAAGAATTTCAAAGATGAACTTAACACACGATGGTGGGGTGATTCCACTTAAAGCATCAACCCTGCATCAACTACTACAAGCTGTTACTAACGGCATGTTTTCTATTTACTTCTAAAGATCCTTTTTGTTTCCAAGCACAATTCTTGGCAACACCTAACTTATGTCAATATTAGTGTTAAACGTTCGTAGGTAAGGTAAGTAAGTTCTGTCCCCAAGCGTATCGTAATCGTTACTTCCTGATAAACGTTCATCATTTATGGTAACGGCAAGATACCGTTTATCAGTATAATATGACAGGATGATAGCGTAACTACAATAACTGGTCACTACAATAACTGGAAATCGTTTAACAATATAAATATGGCAGGATGGTTTGGGTAAATAAAATAACTGTATACCCATTATATTTATAATATGACAGGATGGTAGGGTAAATTCAATAACTGGTTACCCATTATATTTATAATATGATAAGATGGTAGGTTAAATTCAATAACTGGCTATCTGTTATATATATATTATGATAGGATGGTGGGGTTAATACGATAACTGGATATCCGTTATATCTATAATATAAGATGGTAGGGTTATTACAACAATGGGATACCCGTTATATCTATAATATAAGATGCTGGGGTTATTACAACAATGGGATACCCGTTATATCTAAAATAGAAGATGGAGGGTTAATACAATAATGAGATACCCGTTTTATCTATAATATAAGATGGAGGGTTAATACAATAATGAGATACCCGTTATATCTATAATATAAGATGAAGGGTTAATCTATAATGAGATACATGTTGTATCTATAATATAAGATGGAGTGTTAATACAATAATGAGATACCTGTTGTACATTGTATCTATAATATAAGATGAAGGGTTAATACAATAATGATATAACCGTTGTATCTATAATATAAGATGAAGGGTTAATACAACAATGAGATACCCGTTATATCTATAATATAAGATGGAGGGTTAATACAATAATGGAATAACGGTTATATCTATACTATAAGTTGGAGGGTTAATACAATAATGAGATACCCGTTATATCTATACTATAAGATGGAGGGTTAATACAATAATGAGATACCCGTTACATTGTATATCTATAATATAAGATGGAGGGTTAATACAATAATGAGATACACGTTATATCTATACTATAAGATGGAGGGTTAATACAATAATGAGATAGCCGTTATATCTATAATATAAGATGGAGGGTTAATACAATAATGAGATACCCGTTATATCTATAATATAAGATGGAGGGTTAATACAATAATATTATAGGATGGTAGGGTAGATACAATTTTTGTTACATGTTATACCTATAATATGACAGGATGATGGGGGTAAATGCGATAACTGGTATGTATAATCCGTTATCAGTATAATATGCATTGGTGGAAGACTGTGTTGAGTGAATTTGACACGGTATTACAGTGAGAAGAAAGCACTCAAAAGTTCAGAGCCGGACTATCGCAAGGAGATAATTGCTTCTAAGCCAAAACCAGTTGCCTGATTTACATACATATTTAGCTATAAACTAACATGACTTGTCCTTGTCTTGTTTAGTTGGTTTGTTGTCCGGTATATATTGCAGCTGCAAAATCATTTTGACGTGTCCTTGTTGGTAGTAAGCCGTTTTTTCTTAGTTTTATTTACCGTTGTAGGTGGTATAGCCGGTTTACTGACCGGTATAGCTGCCACATTGATTACAGCGACCAGGTATGACGGAGGTCTTAGCAACTTTGTCGTAAACACGTCACAGGAATACTCGATTCTGGCGGGAAGTTGTTGCAGTTTCGGCATCAGCTTTATTGTATGTATAGTGGTGTCTGCCCTAACGAATAAGATCAAAACAAAGGCTGACGCTGATGCAGAATGGCAGAAAATGTACGATATAGAAAACCCACTGAATCCATGGGAAAAGACTTTTAGAGAGGAACTCAAGGGGCAGCACTACGACAAGAAACCGTCATTTGATCAAATGGCAGCCGCCTTCCGTCGAGTGAAACATATCGCCTACATCAGCGGGGGAATCAGTATTGTCTTGTTTACTTTCGTGATACCAGGGATCTTGGCGAGCGTTCCTGTCCTCGACGAGGCTCAGTTTCAGGTCTGGATTATGTTGAATCAAGCCTGGACTGTCATTATGGGGATAATAGCCATTGTAGCGCCACCTGTCGAGGAATTTTTGAAAATCCGGAAACAACGTCGCAAAAATAAAGACCATGTGGTCAACGAACCCATGGTGTCTACCTAGAGGTATAAGTGTGACTAGCAAGCCTCAATTGTCACATATAGTAATTGTGTACACTTCTATATTTAATAGATATCCTTCAACCACTTATCAGAACTCCAGAGGAAAATATATATAACATAAGACAGCCAAGGCTTATTAATGAACCAATGGCTAGAACAAACCTTCATCTCAGAAGTGTTTCCCTGATATTACTAATCAATTGAACAATAATAATACCGCTACTTTCAATTCTGTATCCCTAAACCAGCTAAAAAATAAACTGAAATTAACTCCAGAACCTTTTATTACAGCTGAAGATATGTGTGTTCAAACTTTTAAATATGGAGGTAACAGAAAATTAAACATAATACTGTGTCAATTAAGAATTAATGTAAGTCAATTAAATGCAGATCTTTATAATGATCATCTAAGAGATAATTTAACTCGCCAATGTGGTTATTTAAATGAAGACAAGATACATTCTTTTTTAAGATGTCCTTTGTTATAATAATAATGACAGGATTGGCCTTACCAGATCAATAAATAATATAGATCCACTTCTAAGAGAAAATGTAAATGTTCTTTTTTATGGTAGTACTAACCATAATGATCAGGATGATATGTATAAACTAGAATGAGATTCATTTCATATACTAAACGCCTCTAATGTATTAACTTAATTAGTTTAAATTATTATCGAGGTTGGTACAAACACTTGAAATATGTATAAAATATGGATGTACGTAAGTATACATTGGTACTATTTATTGGGAATTGGCTGACCTTTGTGTAAACAAATGGACTTTTTGGTCAAGCCATTCCCTCTACAATTCAAAATCTTTGATCACGCTCAATATTAAGTATTAAAGTGTTGATTATACAAGGCATTGATCCATCACCATACCATCTTATATTTACCTTCATATAATATAATAATGCAGAATTAAATGAATATATAATATTTGGGCAATTCTTTTGAGTGAGTGAGGGAGTGTGTGTATAAAAGTAAGTGCCAGTTTGAGTAGGAGCATACGTGTGAGTAGTTATATTTTTTTCCATGTAACCTAATAATAAGTAAAGATTTATTCTGTATAGTTAGTATCTTCTGTTGTGTGGTCAGTTGCTGCCCCCAGTCAGTGGGACCGCTGGAGGTCAGTATGATATATGGGGACGAGGCCATTACCTATGTCTACCATGTACCATACTGGCCATCTGTGGATTCACGGAGAGGGGTAGAGACTGACTAGGGAATATAATCACTACATTGGGGATAGAATGATAATGGCTTAGAGCTCCACGTGGTGACCCAGAATCAACTTGTCAACTATAAATCTCCTCTTATATCTTACATCCTACGTTCATCATCATGTAATCCATCTGCACTCTCAAGTAGATTTATTCTCTAGTTGAAACTCCTATTCTATGTGAATGAAATCCTTGTTCATGTTAAAATCTTGCTAAGCCTATGATCGTTTGCCTGAACCATGCAATTTTTAAAAATAATAATCAAGGTAACAGAGATGCTTTACTGAACTTTATCACAATCCCCCTCTGTGGTGTAGGGGAGAGAACTCCCATAACGC
Source organism: Mizuhopecten yessoensis (assembly GCF_002113885.1). NCBI lineage: Eukaryota > Metazoa > Mollusca > Bivalvia > Pectinida > Pectinidae > Mizuhopecten > Mizuhopecten yessoensis. The sequence continues at coordinate 585,985 of NW_018407895.1, read as the reverse complement.
ATATATGACTAAAATAACTTTAGGTAATAGGATTGTGTCGCCATTTCTCAGTAGAATATATTCTTTGGTAGTTATATTGCTTTGAAGTAAAGAAAATTTTCTGCCACAGAAAAAATATCGGTTGTCAGAATTTTAAGGATTTTAAATGGAAATTTATGTAAAAAGGAGTGAATTTTGAAAAAAAAAAAATGAAACACACATTTTTTTTGCAAAATAATGTCGATAAAAATGATAATAACATAGATTAGTATTGCATTAATGTATATCAATTTCATAAATGCTGAAATTGTGTAAAATTAATCATCTATAAATGATTAAAAATTCACATTTTATAATAAACCATATACACATAGTAATTGCACGCAAGAGTTATTGTTCTTGAATAACTTCACAGTAGTGAAATAGGTAGCCGGTTCCCTGAAGTACAGAAAAATGGACACATGTGACTCATTGATTAAAATACAACTGAATTAATGCCTGGATTCCTTTGCAATAATTTAATATTGAAAGAACACACTGTTCTGTCAATAATAAGCATACAATATTCATCAGTTTAATATTAAACATTAGAATATGCGGAAATTGTGATACTCTCTCCCTACATTGGATTTTCAACTAGGGATGTACTTCCTATTTCCGTTTAGCAATACACTCCTATGACCTTAAATAGTGAGTCACTGCGTGGGAGCTCTGGTCGATGACTTCTGTCCTATATATAGTAAAAACCTTTTTAATTATTTCACAATATATATTATATGATATACATTGTCCATACCATAGGAGAGGGCTTGTATAGGCATTACGCCTGTTGCCCAATTCCTTTTGAAATTTGTATAACATTCAATATTCAATAAAAATATTGTTAAATGAAATGTACACTTCTACGTATTGTAAACAGGGATGTTTATGTATTACATGTATGAGGATATAATATTGAAAAATTAATAAAAATGAATCATTTATATATATATTCCGTTTTTGTTTATTGTTTATTGTTTTTTTTGTTTATAAAATAGTTTGATACATATATACCAGCCAGACATACAATACACACATACTCTCACATGCAGACAAAGACAAGTGTTTTGAAGTTTACTTGACATTGACATATTCCAAACACCTGATCTGGACAAGAAATATTTTAAGGACACAAAAGAACTTTAAGTGAGATTGGAAAATATGCATTCGTTGTTCGTTATAATTAATTTTTGTTCAAAACAGTTCTGTTTTATTCGTTAAAATAGATGAATTATACGCTGGCGTCTATACGCAAGGAAAAAAAACTGGACCTTCTGCCGAAATCTGCGAGAAGGCTTCTACGCTACTAAGTATATAAGTAAAAGAGATAGGTAAATAGAGCACATTTAATGTTTTCCCGTTGCGTACCATATATATTTCAGGAGTATGACAGAATGTCGATAATTTCGAAACACGAGTGAGTTTATTTACAGATTCTGAGTAAAGTGATCAGGAAGGTCTGGAAGGACTGAAAAATATGATGTGTCAGAATAGGCAGTGCTAACGATTTGATAACTTTGATTTTCCCGTAGTAACTAAAGTTTCAAAAGACCAGACATCTTAAAGATTTTAAACGATTAGCAATGTTTTTCCATAGTTTACGTATGTGATGTACTCTTTGTTTATAGCTTATGAGATACCGAGCAATTGGAATTTGCCTCGGTGATTCCTGAAAAGATTTCTTCCTTGTAAGTACTCCTCTCCGCAACACCGTTTTGCCCTAATCAATATAGCATGTGTTTTTTTTTTCTCTCCAAATTCACTCAGATCAGCACAAGCAGAAAAATAGTAAACATTAGTCACTCTTCTTACAATTTAAAAAAGGTTTGAACAATGACCATTATTATAAAATAACTGGAAAGATCACAGTAAAACGTATTAATCCATTGTCTGAAAATCGGACCGAGACATTGAAACATTAAAGCGCTTAGAATAAAATTTAGCTCTATCGAGTCAACATTGGATATCATTTTCATTAGCTTTTTAATTATATCAAGAATTTCCCTGGTTCATACGCCTATAAACCTACCCTTAATAAATCCGTTTTTGTTTGTCACTAACGAGCTAATTCAAGAATGATTTTTCTCTGTTAGCAGTGCTTGCAGATGCACCTTATAATCGGCATTAAAGAAAGATGTATGTCGCCAATTGTTTTAACAGAGGTTTTTTTCTCTCTCTTGGTATACAATTTATAAAACCATGTCTTTGAGATACAGACAGTTGACTCTTTTCTAAAGCTTTATTGAGAGAAATCAGGAGATTCATTTATGTCAGTCCAAAAAACTTGTAAAGTTCAGTCGTTAAATCATCCAATCCTGGTGCATTTTTAAGAGAAATTCAACTTGTTTTGTTTACTCAACTTACTTTCAATTTTTCTTGCCTGCTCTAATGTTGCTTATTATTATATGGATTTCTGCATTGAAACATAATGCACGATGCATTTCTTCCAAATTTGGTCCTTTACTTCGATACAGTTTTTCATATTAGCAAGTTTGTTCCTCTTTATATATTACTTCCCGTTATAACTTAGTAATTTTGGTATACTTTGTTTCTGTAAAGTACCTCTTCTCTAAATTTCAAAAGTATTTTGTCCTTTTCTCTCTTATTCGACTTCCAGTTTGCCTTTTTCCTTATAAGCATAGCCTTATTTTTTCTTTTCAAATAGATTCAGTCCCCCTGTCTTTTATTTCTTTGTGATCTAAATATAGTTCTACATACAAACACTTTAACTTTATTTCCAGGCATTCTTTTAGACGAATCCTCATTTTCTTTTTATACGAACAATACCTTGTACTCATTCCCCTTATCAGGAACTTGATTGTTTTCCATTAAAATTGGTAATCTATTGAAATGTATTAGAAGAAATTCTATATTGGTTTAAACCGTCTGCAATACATTATTTAACTCTTTGCACATATGTAACATCACAAGTAGACAACGGAAATGTCAAGTGCCTCTTTAAAACTTGACAGTTTCATAAGCAAAATAAAAAGGTGTTAGTGTTTTAAATGAAACGTTACGTAAACACCGAAAGTCAAACATGTTCATGTCATTTTTATATGGTTCATTGAATTTCCAAAACTACACCTTCGAAGCAGACGCAAATATCTTTTTTGGAATCATCAAACTCTTTGGCCCGTTTTAAAATTACGAAGGAAAATAACATTTGCAGGGAAGTTGCAAGACCAAATATGTTACTTACGGGAGAAATTTAATACAAAAAAAACAGGTTAAACGACTTCCCGATCGATAGAAAAGGAAGACACTACATATTTTAAACTTTCCAAAAGGAAACATAACGAAAAACCATGTACAACTGAAAAAACACAACAAAAACATCTCCATGGATTCACCATCGCTATCAAAAGTATGTCATGTACTTGCAGGTAATATTACGCGACAAGACAATAAGAGCGTGGCAGCACATATTAACTTGAATAACAAGTGATACAACATGAGGCAAGTTGTGGCTTTGAAAAAGGAAATGTTAAAGGTTGACAAGGAACTTTGAAAAGTGTGCTTCATTTTTTCTGTCCAGAGGAATATCATATGACAATATCGAACAACTCATCCGCACCTCTGTATGTCGGGGTCGAGAAAGGAATACACCTGCTGTTACCCACTTATGTATCGTAAATCTGCTGCACCCATTGCAACATTTGGGATCTTTATCTTTCTTTTTGCTTCTAAATACCTTTTATTTCCTAGCGCCTTGCTTGGCAATACCTCACTTCTGGCTTTAATGTTGAGCGTTCGCCCAGGCGAGGAAGGCAATGGGTTCTGTATCCAGGCAGGGACATGCCAAAGTCTTTAAATATAGAAGTTGTTATTCTCTGTTGAACGTTCAGCATTAAGGGTAATGGCAACAACTGGTTCACCTTTTGTCAGTATAATGTGACAGGGCTAGATGCTATGTTGTATGGCTTCGGCATGGGATTTCAATGAGATAGCACTATAAAGTCAACATCAGATCTGTGTTATCAAAAGGAGGCAGGTATACCCAACAAACACCGTCTCCGGCACACATACACGCAATACCTTAGCTTTTAATAGGACGTTAAACAAAATGAAACCAAACCAATTATTATTATTATTTAATGCTTAACGGCCCATCAACACAGGATCGGTCATTAGGGCCAACAAATGATCGAAAAAATGCCCAAAGCAAAATCAAAACATCAAACAAACTTCAAGGTCAAAAGACAAACATCAATTTGAATATTGAAAGTGGCTATGATGACACAAATCGGATTAAAAAGACCAACAGCTTTCAGATAGCCTAACATTGAGGAGACAGTTATGTTTTTGAAAAGAGATTTACGACATTTACTGTTATGTAAGACATTTTCTCGAATTAACTTAAATCTTATAAGTGTGTTTTACTGTAAATGGTTACCGACACGCAATGCATTGAGGCTGGACATCACATTCAATCAAATAACAATGGGTAATGTATGAATGACCAATCCAGAGTCGGGCAAGGACAAACCAAAACAACTTTTGTTCATGCAATGTATTGTTTCCAATGTAAATTACCTGAGTGAGTTTACAGACATAGTAATAAAGTGCTATATGTTCGGTTAGCTATCTATGTGAAAGGAGTTTATGTCGTGTAGGAATGAATGACCAGTCGTGTGAATCTGCGAATGAAACAATTTTATATTTGTTAAAACAGGTATTTATCTGCCAACGTTATGTCATGTATTTATCTTGCGTTCGGCATTGTTGTTACCGCTGGTTGAGACTATCACAGGTATCTGATTTGAATAACTTCCTTTCGTTTATTAAATTTACTTCCGTCGTTTTTGAATTGTAACGAGCACTTATCTACCCCATGTGGGGACACGGCTTACAGCATATACTGCTGGTTCACAACATATTCCAACACATCAGCTGCACTCCACTTATCCTTGTATGGGGTATATGAATGATAACACAGCTGATACAGACACAAATAAACAAACAGGTAGATATTCTAATATCGTGTTATTTGCACGAGATGACATCAATGAGTGATAGTAAGTCGGTAACTGAACCAAACAGTTAAGCAGCCTGTCAACACAGGTGGTTATGATAGTTATACACATGTAGAACCTGTTGTGGGGACGGAACACACGGTAAGTTTACATAACACTTCCACGTCCCATTTCAAGCGTAAGGAAAAAGACCCTCAAATATAGTTCTCAGAACTTCATTATAGAATTTCACCAAATCTCACAGTGGAATAAGTGGGATGATTTAGAGAAAGCTCAGCAACTGATGACGTGACGTGACGTCACAGTGTCGTCTGCTTCCTCCGTGTTGGATGTAAACACCGGCGAAGAAGATAGGTCGTAAAAGCAAAGTTTTAGGCATCGATCAGAAGGAAACGATTGTGCAAGCGTGATTTCATACGCCATACAAAACAGAATTGGCATGAGTATTTCACATACCAAGGACAACAATCAACAGTGTATTGAAAATGTTGAAAACAAGCCCCGAAGAGGGAGGAGGATTTTGTTTAGTGACAAAGAGACAAAAATGCTGTTGTTCGATTGGTAAAACAGAACAGAAAAGCTACGTTGGATGATATTACCAACAGATTAAATGAGGGAAAGGGAAGAAATTTTTGTAGGAAAACTCATTAGTTATACGAGGAAGGGTATCGAAGACGATTTGTGAGAAAGCAGATGGCAGTTCGGGATGTGAATAGAAAAAAACGTGTCAGATGGTGTAAAGAACGAAGGGACTGGACAGTTGAGAATGACTGGAAAAAGAGGATATTTTATGAGGAAAGTCAAATAATTTTTGGTAAAAATAACCGTGTGTACATTTGGAGAAGAGACTCGGAAGTAAACAGTCCCCACCTTGCGTGTCCCCAGTCGCAGCTTAAGGTAACTTTGATGGTGTGGGCACTTTGGTTGCTGTAGATGGGAACATCAATGCTCAAAGTTATATTCATATATTGGACAATAATCTGTGGCCGGTAATTGCTCGGCATTTCCCCGATAACAAGTACATATTCATGAATGACAATATGCCAGTGCATCGAGCCCGCGTGGTATGCGAATATATGGAAGAAAATCACATAAACACGACTGAACGGCCAGCTCAATCCCCGGACATGAATGTAGTAGAAAACATGTGGCTAAGGCTAAAGCGAGACTTAAAAACCGTGTCAGGAAACATCCAAACACGTGATCAGCTGTTTGCCGAAATTCACCGACTATGGCAAAACATCTCGGAAGAATATGTAAGAGGACTGTACGAGTCAATTCCAGGACGACTGAAGGGAGTAATACGTATGAAAGGCAATTTGATTTATCGCCTCCAAAATGAGTTTTGAAATTACGGTTGTCAATGTAAATAAAACGCCGCCATTTGGAAAATGACGAATACTTATGTCCCTTGACTGTAGTTTAGTGTTTAAACATAATATGGTGCTAAATTAGGGTTACAGTTGAGAATGACTGGAAAAAGAGGATATTTTATGAGGAAAACTGTAACATGTTTTGAGAGTGGTAGTCGTGAGTGAAAAAGCATTCTGATCAACAATGCTGAGGATTCTTGTGGAATAAAAAGACGTTTTTTTTTAATTTTGCACTATGCTTAACTATTCGATGACAATCAATGTTAATGAGATACTTACTTAGACACAATCTTTTCTACTTGTATACGCTAGTGGGGTTTAGGGACCAATATTTGGGCGTCACGTGGTTCGAATTCTTGCTTTCTATCGATTGACTTAATCCACCTTTTAAAAAAAAGACTTGTAAAGGTCTTGTGCCTTTTTTCGTGCGGGTTATTTTGGGCCAAACAGCACGTGAAAATAGGCAATCACAAAAATGAATACATCAAACTAGAAATAAAAGGGTTTAAAAGTTATCAACAGGGAACGAATCAGTTATAAAGATTTATAAAAATAAATATGACTGTAAATGGCTGATCACTTGCATGACAATAAGGTTGCTCTTCTTTATTTAAAATATAGCTATGTGTGATGTAGGTATAGCCTATGCGCAGAGGAAAACCTCCTCTCTACGGCCCGCTCCATCTGCCGAACATGAACCTACTTTAGGTTGAATTGCGAATAGTTTATTGTTCACCAGTTGAGACCATTAATGTTGCCAATTTGTTCTTATATAATTCGCGATTCCACTTATTCCGACATGACCGGGTATCCATATGATCATCAGGTGGCAGAAGTCCTGTTAATACAGAGTGCAATGTTTGGATGAACATGTTGTTAAAGTTCCGATTTTTAATACTTTGTAGCAGTGCTAACGAGTCGGAGCAAATAATTGCTTTTTTTCAATTTCGTCCAAAGCCAGACCAACTGCAGTTGATTTAGCTGTGAAAATAGATGCACTAGTGGGTATACGGCAGGAAAAGGTTATGTTGCCGACAACACATGCTACTGCAGCGTTCTCTTCAACCTTAGAGCCGTCAGTATATGAAGAATTGTATGTGAAGGAAATCGTGAAGTAATCTCTGAAAAAGAGCTCTTGTATTGAACCGGGAGAGTGCAAGATTTTTCATAATTTCGCAAGTCTAAATTTACTTCAGGAAACCGAATTGTCCATGGTGGAATATAAGGTATAGCAACACTGTTGATTGATGAAAGTGTCATCGATTGATGAAGGGTCTAAATTCAAATTTTCCTGTAGTTTAAATATACTATATGATGATTCTTGTAAAAAAGTACTTAAAGGAACAATCGAGACCCATGGTCAGAAATGTGGAGGTTGTTGTGAAAAGTATGTTTTTAGTTTTGGTGTCTTCCTCTCAACTGATGATATATATTTTTTCTCGGTTGTGATATTATGGACTCCAGCTCCTGCAGGGAATATCGCAATTAGATATTCCAGAGACTGTTCCAAATAGTATACTTCAAAAGTTCAAAAGCTTTCAATTGAGATTAAAAGAAAATCTGGTTTTGAGATCTTCCCTAACCAATCCGACTATCGTTACGTATAGCACATTCTCGAAAATTGTGTTTCCAAAATTAAGGGTATGTTACTGAAAATGAATACCATATATTTCACCTACCTTTCACGTGCATAGAACTGCATTTACACACGAAAACTTTATTATGAACTGTTAGTCTTCGTCGTGTAGACGCTTTACTAGCAACACACGTGCAAAATGTCAACAACGTGAAATTGGATAATTAAACCAATATCATAGAAATAATTCGAATAAGTATTGTTTTCACACAGGATGTTATTACTATTTGGACCAGCTATGGTCATTTAAGGACGACTTCCCCTGTGTGCAAGATGCATTCGTGTAGTGTATGCGTGTGTATTTTGAGAGGCTGCGATATGTTCGTGTTTGTCTCCTTGTGATAGCGCGGAACTGATGCCGACCATATAGTGATACCTCACTGCAACATACTGCCGAAGACAACCAGCAGGACACCCCACCCGGTCACATTATACTGACAACGGGCGAACCAGTCGTCCCACTCCTAATTGCTGAGCGTTAAGAAGGAGTAGAAACTACCATTTTTACAGACTCTGGTATGTCTCGGCCAGGGGACAAAATCCAAAGCCTTCCTCACAGGGGCGAACGCTCAACTAAAGGCCAAAAGTGAGGCGTTGTCAAGGGAAACATTAGGAAGAAGACAGTTGTTTAGAAAGAAGAAAAAAGAGAAAATAAGATCCCAAATTGTATCGCCTCTTACGATCATGCAATGGGGCAGCAGGTACAATTCTTATGCCCTACCTGCAGGGTCCTTAAGGTTCATGACCCCCTTACTGAAGAGCTTCTGTGTCAATAAATGAATTAGGTAAAATCGGTATTAAGAATGGCATGAGGGGAAAACATTTTGTTAAATTTGGAAAATTGATATGGCAAAGAAATAAAATGGGTCCAAAATGAACCATTCGTGATGCCTAACTAACTTTGGAAAATAAAAGTCAATATTTGGAGTTGGCGAAACACATGACAACAAAAAATCTAACTAAACAACTATATCTATTTAAAAACATATAATTAGATCAATGTTAAATACAGTCACCACAGAAGGGACTCCTACCCAGAAACTGACTTTATTTTACTGGGAATTCAAGTAAAAAGCATTTTATCCGCAGAGACTCGTGATCTCATGGGCGCCGCCATATTGTTTTCACTGGTTGTTTAAGGAGTAATTCATAAATATGTACGCTGCAGTCTACAGTCCAAAACCACCTTGAATTTCTTCACAATCTTGAAATTAGGACGGTCTATGTATGGTCGATGAGTACTTTTCATCACGCCAATGCGTACGAAGATATCAACGAGCTTTTTTCTCTCTCACAAAGTTGAGATTATAATTATGAGGTAAACTAGTTTTTATAAATATCAATTGCATATTTGTTCTTGTCGTTATGTAATAATTGTTGGCAAAATTTATAATTACAAGTTCGAAAATAAAATGCGCAGCTACTTCCGGAGTGCTATCTGGCGGTTATTGGGAGCTACCAGACGGGATTGAAATGTTTTTAGTGCAGATAAAATTATCCATACCATGTAACAGGTAAGTATTTGCTTCGTGTGTATTGCTGATTAACTATTGCAGCACGGTAAGTATTGTAATCATCCACCGTAACTGTAAGATTTGCAATGCAATGCATTTTTGGTGTTATATCGACAGACAACGAACGGTGAACAAATCAAAACATCCGGCTAAAAAATATTGAAATAAAATATTTAAACATAGTTTTTGTTGTTTTTACTACCTTCAGCATGAATATTTTTGTATTACTATATGTTAACACCCCACTGGTTATGTTTCATTGTTGTCTAAAACGTTTATTTTGACTTGAACGTCTGGTCGAATTGTACGGAAGCACATGGCTGAAGGTTTGGTAAAGGTGTCAAGATTTTCAGTGAAATTCCAAAAAACACTTACAATTAGGGAGGACGCTATACCATAACATGGTAAAGGGTAAAGTTTGCTATCAATTTGGCCTAGGCGTCGGCAGGCACAGGAATAGAAGGAAAGGTTGAGGTGGTGGAATCAAAGTGAAGGGTAGGCCAGTTTATCGGTATGAAAGCAGGAGGAAAGGTTGTAAGGTAAAAATAAAAAGGAGAAAAGTAGTAAATACATCATCGATTGATGCTGGTAATATAAGTGAAAGTTATCGGATGACACGAAGTGGCAAAGAGGGTTTGAGGTTTAAATTTTCTAAGAGTGAAGTGTAAAATAATTCCTATCAAATAATAAACCTTGACCAACTGCAAAAGCATGTCTCTAATCTCACCATACATGCATGTCAGTGTGAAAAGGCGTTGGATTTGGCAGCTGATGGACATATCAGCGTACGGCCTCGCATCAGTTATTTCTACCAATTGTAAAGGATGTGGTTTGTCCTTTTCCCTGGAAACAAGTAAAACGTTAAATACGGACAACAGTCGCCATTACGATATCAATGTACGTGCTGTTTGGGGAGGCATGGCCATTGGGAATGGTTCAGCTCATTTAAATGAGACGTTAGTAACCATGGACTTGCCAGGGATGACACGCTGTACAGTTGCAAAAATTGAAAGTGAAATTAGTGCATGGTGGAAGCAGGTGCTTCAGGAAGATATGCTTGCTGCTGGCGTGGAGGAAAGCCAGCATGCTATAGAAACAGGCAGCTACCATGAGGGAGTGCCAGCTGTCACTGTCATAACAGATGGTGGCTGGAGTAAAAGAACGCACAAACACTCGTATAATGCACAGGGAGGTGTCGCAATTGTGATTGGAGCTTATACAAAACGTTTGCTCCATATTGGCATTCGTTATAAATATTGTTATATTTGTAGCCAATCTAAGAGATGCCATACAACACCACAGCAGCACAACTGCTTTAAAAATTGGGATGGATCCAGTTGGGCAATGGAAAGTGATGTGATTATAGAAGGATTCCAAGAGGCAGAGAACGTCCATGGTGTACGTTATATGAAGTTAATCGGTGATGGCGACTCCTCGGTATTTGCACTGATTCAGGAGGAAGTTCCTAGAGGGGGAAAGCATGTTATAAAAGTCGAATGCGCAAACCATGTCTGTAAATGTTTGATGTCAAGTCTCGAAAACTAGTAATAGAACAGTCCCAATATAAAGGACGCAATAAATTAACTAAATCTGCGCGTATTCGCATTGTGAGTGCTGTACGATGTGCAATAAGGATGCAGTCAAAGAGGAAGAGGAAAGCCAATCAGTTACTAGCTAAAGACATTGGAAACTCCATACACCATATATACGGACATCATGACCACTGTAGTGACTTCTGCAAGGCTGCAAATGCCAAAAACACGTCAAACACTTCCAACTCGCCATCTGAATCAGACGACGACAACAACATAAATGAGTGCTTTTATGAGCAAGCAGCATATTGGACAGACGGGTCGTCATTATCTGCCCAAGAGGAATCTCGAAATGGTAAGTTACTTAATACTAATCATTGATGTTTTTCCTGTTGTACACGGGCCTGTGCCTTATGAATAATTTGCAAAAGATATATTCCGTATATATCCGCCAATAAGCCCATGCCGGTAAGATCCCTTTATATGCCCCCGTCATTTTATTGGTGAAACGGTCATATAGTACTAGTATTATCCATGTCCCGTCCACCAATCAATGTCATCTCTCTAACAACTTCATTTATTGATTGATTTTGATCTAATTTTATACAAAGGTCAAGTAAGGTCAAGTAAGGTCACTGTTGCTATATAAAGAATTTTGAATAATGGCGGAGACATTCATGTCTTACAGATATCTTCTAGTGTTTGATTTCATTTTCATACATATAATCAACAATTATTCAGATTAATACATGTTCCCTGTGCTTAAAAATATCAAAGAACATTTTGTTATTTGTTAGGTTTGCACCAGCTCCCGCTATATCATTGGCTATCAGCTACGGTATACTGAGAGGTGTGGGTTCGATTTGTCATGCTGGACATACACACAATGTATTAAAATAATTGTGAAGATATTGTTCATCTGTTTGAAACAACTGGTGAAACTATCGTTTGTCTATGTCTCTATTTGTTGTATGTTTGTGTGTGAAATAAGATTGTTCTTGATCGGTCGGACAGATACCTTCTGGCAGTCGCCAAATTTTGGAAAACAAAATTCTTTGGTTTATTGAATTGAATTGATTTTTTTTTTTGCAGGAACAACGCTTTTGTATAAAGATTTAGACAAGCAGCTTCTAACTGATGTTTCTGTGTTGTTAAATCGTGTGGCAGTAAAACGTGAAAGACTACTAGGGAATGCAACTACCAACCTTGCAGAGGCATGGATGCATATCCGTAGCAAGTTTGATAGCGGCAAGGTTTTCAATCTGTGTAACAGAGGTTTGTGGCATGCACGGTGGGAGACGTCGAGGACGAATTTCATTTCATTTTTGTATGTCCTTTTTATAATGATGTGAGGTTAAAGTATATAAAGAAGTATTATTATAAGAGTCCCTTTGTTTACAAACTTGTCCAACTTTTATCTGTAAATAATGTCAAAGAGTTGTCAAATCTAGGTAAATATTTTTATCTAGCCACTAAGCGGCGAAATTGATTAATTAGCTACACGTATTTATAATTTTTGTGCTTTTGTATTATGTTCTTTGTTTAGTTTGCACTTGTATGCTTATAGTCACTCTCCTATAACATATATACATGTACAATGTATCATGATTGCTTTGTACCTATAAGTCTTAAGACTTTTGGTGAATAAAGAACTTGAACTTGAACTTGTTATGGTGCTGCAGTCAGAATGAACCTTGGACCGCGATGGGCTCCCATTGTTTGGGAAAAGAGCACTGCAACATCCCCTGGCTATAACAAGGTATATGCACAGCGGGAACGGGCAGTTACATCTAACAACATGTGTGTTAGGCAACTAGAGTAGAAATCACGGCGATGGAAGCAAAAGATGGAGAGCAACACAGAATAAGCAACGAAAAAGGCCAGAAGAGAATATGGACCCGAGGCAGTTGATGTTGAACCAGACCTCAGTGATAATGAGCTTGAAACAGTCAGGTCTGACTTTGAATAAAAACACATAAAAATATCCGATGAAAAAATGAAAGTTATAGAAAACCAAACCAGGCTACAGTCCAATTCCCAGGTGTGGCACACAGAAAGAAAAAACCGAATAACCTCTTCAAATTTTGGAAAGATTGTACGACGAAATCCGAAACTGCCAGTGAAACCTTTGGTTACAAATGTATTATATTCTAAATCCTCCGGAAACGCGCACACACTTAGAGGCTTGCAGGATGAGCGTGTAACTGTGCATGAGTATACCTTGAAAAAAGCAGAAGAAAGCTGTAATGTGACTGTTGATTGTAAATATAGGTGATGTAGGCAAAACCAGGCATGTGAAAATGTGAACTGTGGTACATTTATTTTGTACCAAATGACTTTAAAAATTGCAGTGTCAGCATTGATTTTTGGAAAACAAGTATTTGAATCTTGGTCTTGCCAAAATTTTGAGTGTCCACTATATGTGTTGGTATTAAATGGGACTCCTCAAAATTAGGTGATTGCTACAAAATTCAGTGAATCAAAACATAGAAATAAGTCTGCTATTAGATTAAATTACATTTTGAAATTGATGTCGTTTTTGTTTGTAACTGACATAGTGAATTTATGTGAAAAACAAAGTGCATTGAAACTGAATGATAAATTTCAGTGTAGAGTTGGGAAAAAGCAGTTTGTTATAATGTGTTTACCAAAGTCTGAAAATAAGATTAACAATGTTGTTGAACAAGTCTTAATAATTAATTCTTGATTACTTTCAGTATTCCAGCAATGCAGAAACAAAACATGGACAAACAACTAGGCGGAAAAGAAAGCGCAAAACCTTCACATCAGAGTCCGATAGCGAAGATAATGTAGTATTGCAGGACATCACATTAACTCATCCACTTTTCAGTGAAAGGTAATTTTCACTCTCAATTTTGTACCTCTTCGAGTAAGTGCAGTAGATTTATCTGTTATTTATAATGTAATTCCATATTTTTCTGGTATTAAATTGCATGAAATGTTCAGGATGAGAAATCCCAACCTAATCATATCTGTTCCTGTTAAATATATTTTCCTGTTATATAATAAATAATTTGTATAATTCGATTGGACAAATGCCTATGCAATTAGGAGGAATAGAAAATTGCATAATTCATTACTCAGGATTAAGGCACAGTTCGTCATTTTCTAACAAAAGTATGCAATTATCAATATTAACAGGTATACAATTAAATAATTATTTTTGCTTTGTTTTCATGCAAAATACTCCAATTCCATTGGTCAATTCATTCTTTTCATTCTGCTATGAAAATAATAAATAATGACCACGCCCATCGGAACTACTTTTTGAAATGTCGGCACCTTCAAAGGAAACATGATGAGAGACCACCGCTTTGATCACCGGGTGATTCCATTGGATTGCAATTTTCTGACGTGTGACTCAATGAATGTGCACATACTACAATTGCAATAAATGTAAAATATTCTAAAAAATAAAATAAAACTAGCTGTCTAGGAATAAAAAATAAATAAAAAAGTTTAGGTATTTTTTAACATCGTCTGCTCATCAACAATAATGGAAGGCGCACCAACATTTAACATCAGCGAACCTGGTGATATTTGGGGG